>NC_086447.1:168693704-168993704 GCF_028390025.1 Pseudophryne corroboree | reverse complement strand
CAACTGGCCTTCGCCCTTGCTTAAGGATCGAAATCTGAGCCTCGGCTGAGGCCGTCTTGTCAGGGTCATCATACAACATGCCCAGTGCCGTAAAAAAAGCATCAACACTTTTAAGCGACGGACAGTCAGGCTGCAACCCATATGCCCAGACCTGTGGGTCTCCTTGTAGCAAGGAAATCACTATGCCCACCCGCTGAATCTCCGACCCAGAAGACTGAGGCCTAAGCCGGAAGTATAGCTTGCAGCTCTCCTTGAAACAAAAGAACTGCGAGCGATCTCCAGAAAAACGATCCGGGAGATTTACTTTCGGCTCCTTAACCCCTGCAGGTGCTGCTGCTGCGGGAGCTCCGCCAGCAGCCTGGGAGGTGTGCATTTTAATGGACAAATCATTAAATTGTCGAGTCAGGACCTGCACCTGATCGACCACCTGTTGCAACATATTTTGAGGGGTATGCTCCATATTCCCACAAAATTTCAACAGGAGTATTAGGCTGCTGAATATGTTATGCACACCAGTGCCTGCAGGAAAGTACTGGTGTCAGAACTGTTATGCACTCCAGTGTCTGCAGGAATGTACTGGTGTTTGAACTGTTATGCAAAACAAATGGACTCACAGACAAACTGGGGAATATGACATAACGTACACAGAAGGTGATAGGGTAACAAAATACACACACAGTGAACAGAGAAGCCCAGAGGCTAAGGAACTGGGTATCTCCCTTGTATTAGAACTGCTCAGATGTAAAAAGCAAGATGTTGTGTTTTAATACGTAGAGAACCCGAAATGCTGTTGCTAAGGGCAACAGCAAAACCCTAAAGGGTTACCAACGGGTGTGGCAGTAAACTCCTTGGTCAGAGATGGAATGATAGACACAAGGAGAGCCTCCACAATCCTGATTCTCACTTGCAGTGCACAGGTTTAAGCTTACTGCCACTAAACTGACCCCTGACACCTAGCACAGTGAGACAGGATTAGACAGGCAAGTGTTAGAATACAGCCGCAAACTTGCTAAGTTCACAGAGTAATAACAGAACCCCAGCAAGCTAAACGACTGACTCCAGTCTTACTGCTAGGTCTGGATTGGCAGAGTGTAATACCAAATCCCCAGGCCTATTTGCAGTAAGCAACAAACAAATACAAAGCTACACAGTACTGGCTAACTTTCATGAACTGACTAACCAACAGAGATTCAGCAGCATCTGCTTACCCTGAAAAGAGGCCTTATAAAGCAGGTGCTGTCCACGCCCCACTCAGACCTCACAGACTGTGAGCACAAAAACCAGCACCGGATCCCCTGCCGTGCACAGAGCCTATAACCACTGCACAGCAAAAGACCCGAACCGGAGTATCAGCTGCGCTCAGGTTACTCCACTAGCACTTGTCTCCCAGTTGCCATGACGACGTGGCAGCACAGGGCAGGAGACCCTAACAATAAAACACTTTTAGTTTTCTAGGGAGGGGCCTTAGACTGCACACCTATAGCTGCAAGTAATGTGAGGTGCTACCTACTGAGACCTGTAGTTCTACAGAAAAAAGGGGGGTGTTGTAGGTGCACTGTCTCTAGCATTACTGATATCATACAGCTTAGCATATAATAAATAGTGGAGTTTAGTTTTTTTATGTATTGCAGGTAGCACCTCACATTACTGGCAGCTATAGGTGTGCAGTCTAAGGCCCCTCCCTAGCAAACTAAAAGTGCATCTGGCAGCACACACCTTCCCCCTGTCCCGTTGCTCCGTCTCTGAGTTCCGCCGCTGCCATCCCTGAGTCCTGCTGCCTCTGCAAGGGACTGGGAGCTCTTCTGCAGCCACCATCTGACAGTACTCATCCCCCCACTCAGGCCGTGAGTCCCGCCGCCACCATCCCTGAGTCCCGCTGCCTCTGCAAGCGAGTGGGAGCTCTTCCGCAGCCTCCATCTGACACTAGCCATCCCCCCACTCTGGCCCTGAGTCCCACTGGCGGCGCCGCCTGTGTCCTGACGCTTCTCCGCCTCTGTAAAGGCCTCTGGAGCGCTGCCACAGCCGCTAGCTCCCGGACCTGCGTCTTCAGGATGCCAGATCGTGCACCCCCCAGGTGCATAACACACACACACACACACACACACACACACACGTACTCAATCACTCACTCACTCTCACTTACTTACTTACTCACACACCCACACTCTCATGTGTGGGAAAAAGGGGCAAATGCTTGCATAAAAATGAGGGGGAAAAATAGGGATCCTGCTGATGAAATATGTAAAAAAAAACAACTGGGAATGCCTGCCTAATGCGGAAAAAAATAGGGATCATGCTGATGTAATATGTAAAAAAAGGGGGGGAATACCTGCCTAATGTGAAAAAAAATAGGGATCCTGCTGATGTTATATGTAAAAAAGGGGGGGAATGCCTGCCTAATGTGGGAAAAAATAGGGATCCTGCTGATGTTATATGTAAAAAAGGGAGGAATGCCTGCCTAATGTGGAAAAAAATAGGGATCCTGCTGATGTAATATGTATAAAAAAAAGGGGGACTCTGCTGATGTAATGCCATAATCTGTGAAAAAAGGGGGACTCTGCCTGCCTAATGTGTAAAAAAGGGGACTCTGCCTGACTAATGTGTAAAAAAAGGGGGACTCTGCTGCCTAATGTGTAAAAAGGGGACTCTGCTTGCTTAATGTGTAAAAAAGGGGGACTCTGCTGCCATAATGTGTAAAAAAAAAAGGGGGACTCTGCTGCCGTAATGTGTAAAAAGGGAGACTCTGCTGCTATAATGTGCAAAAGGGGACTATACTTGCCGTACTGTGTAAAAGGGAGCTCTGCCTAATGTAATATTTGAAAGGGAGTTCTGTGGCCATGCCCCTTCCCCATGAAGCCATGCCCCTATATTTTTGGCACGTGCATTGGCCCTGTTTTGTATATGCGGGGGACGCCGATGCTGTTTCTTGCACACAGCGCTAAAATGTCTAGTTATGGTACTGAGAGATATATACATTCAAATGGGCCCATCAGTGCCATTTCCCTGTATTGGTTATAACTTAAGGCACAATGATCCCTAAGGCTACATGCATTTTAAATAAGGTTTCTCCATAGCCACTTACAGTATATGTGTATACAGTATACTAACTTTTGGGGATCATTTACATTTGGATGTAAGTCATTTTTATGACACGCCTCTCAGATGTAGCAGTACACGTCAGCGCTGAAGTGTTACTTTCACAATCTCTCTGAAATGCTTTTTCAAAAGTAGGCAAGTATGTACTAAACTCCACTATTTATTATATGCACCTACAACACCCCCCTTCTTTCTGTAGAACTACTAGCCTCAGTAGGTAGCACCTCACATTACTAGCAGCTATAGGTGTGCAGTCTAAGGCCCCTCCCTAGCAAACTAAAAGTGTTTTATATAGACGCACCTGAAGGAGTAAGACACTTTCATTCTTATAGGCCCTACACACTGGTCGATCTGACTGAAAAGATATGAACGATCTCGTTAATTAATGAACAAGATACCGTTCATATCTTTCAGTGTGGAGGCACCAGCGATGAACGATGCGCGGCCCCTCGTTCGATCATCGCTGGTGCCCCGTTGGCTGTGCATGCAGGACAATATGGACGATCTTGTCCACATTTGCCTGCACTTCTATGGAGCCGGGTGACGGGGGAGTGAAAGAACTTAACTCCCTCCGAACCTGCCCCCCCGTCGCCGGGTCGCCCGTCGGCCGTATCCGCCGTCTGGCAGCTCAGCGGCGGATCGTTAAATGTGTAGGGCCTTTTAGACTTGCACCCGCCCACACCTGGGGCCTAATTCAGAGTGGATCGCAGCAGCAAAGTTGTTAGCAATTGGGCAAAACCATGGGGGTAATTCTGAGTTGATCGCAGCAGCAAGTTTGTTAGCAATTGGGCAAAACCATGTGCACTGCAGGGGGGGCAGATATAACATTTGCAGAAAGAGTTAGATTTGGGTGGGTTATTTTGTTTCTGTGTAGGGTAAATACTGGCTGCTGTGTTTTTACACTGCAATTTAGATTTCAGTTTGAATACACCCCACCCAAATCTAACTCTGGCCCACATTCCGAGTTGTTCGCTCGCTAGCTGCTTTTAGCAGCATTGCAAACGCTAGGCCGTCGCCCTCTGGGAGTGTATCTTAGCTTAGCAGAATAGCGAATGAAAGAGTAGCAGAACTGCTACTAAATATTTTCTTGCAGTTTCTGAGTAGCTCCAGACCTACTCCGAGATTGCGATCAGCTCGGTCCGTTTAGTTCCTGGTTTGACGTCACAAACACGCCCTGCGTTCGGTCAGCCACTCCCCCGTTTCTCCAGAAACTCCCGCGTTTTTCCCTGACATACCTGCATTTTTTAGCACACTCCCGGAAAACGCACAGTTACCACCCAGAAACGCCCCTTTCCTGTCAATCACTCACCGATCAGCAGTGCGACTGAAATGCGTCGCACGAACAACAGCAAAACTGCTAAGTTTTTAGTTAAATAACTAAGAGCATGCGCGCTGCATACCATGCGCATGCGCATTTAGCAACAAATCTCAGCATAGCGAAAATCGTCAATGAGCGAACAACTCGGAATGACCACCTCTCTCTGCACATGTTATATCTGTCCCCCCTGCAGTGCACATGGTTTTGCCCAACTGCTAACAAATTTGCTGCTGCGATCAACTCAGAATTAGGCCCCATGTGCAGTGCAGGGGGGGGGCAGATATAACATGTGCAGACAGAGTTAGATTTGGGTGGGGAGTGTTCAAACTGAAATCTAAATTGCAGTGTAGAAATAAAGCAGCCAGTATTTACCCTGCACAGAAACAATATAACCCACCCAAATCTAACTCTCTCTGCACATGTTATATCTGCCACACCTGCAGTGCACATGGGGGGTAATTCCAAGTTGATCGCAGCAGGAAATTTTTTAGCAGTTGGGCAAAACCATGTGTACTGCAGGGGAGGCAGATATAACATGTGTAGAGAGAGTTAGATTTGGGTGGGTTATTTTATTTCTGTGCAGGGTAAATACTGGCTGCTTTATTTTTACACTGCAAATTAGATTGCAGATTGAACACACCCCACCCAAATCTAACTCTCTCTGCACATGTTATATCTGCCTCCCCTGCAGTGCACATGGTTTTGCCCAATTGCTAACAAAAATCCTGCTGCGATCAACTTGGAATTACCCCCACAGTTTTGTCCAACAGCTAACAAATTTGCTGCTGCGATCAACTCTGAATTACCCCCCAGACCCTCATTTATTTTAACTAGGGTACCTAGCATGACTGCACTTGTGAATATAGCACAATTCTAGGTAAGTCCAATTATTCTGTACAATAGGTCAGCAGTGGCTGGGCGACGACAGGGCATCACAGCATTACATTTGGCACTTTCACTGTTTGTTTATTATACATGTCACACCTTTTTCTCTTATATTAATTCACCCCATAACACCTTTTTTCTCACCTATTCCTTAATCCTTCTCACTACACATAATCATTCCCTGTGAGGCCCTGGGGTCGCTTGGCTGTGGTGGTTTGGGGGGTCCCGTGCCCTAGGTTTGAACCCCTACAGTGTTAGGTACTGCAGCAGAGTGGAGTCCCTTACTGTGGAGCTGCAGCTGCATGCATTGATCAATACATAACTAAACTCCACTATTTATTATATGTTAAGCTGTATGATATCAGTAATGCTAGAGACAGTGCACCTACAACACCCCCCTTTTTCTGTAAATTGATAGTATAAAATATGTACCCAAAAGTTCCCAGCCGGGAAAAAGCTCTGATAGTGCTTTATGGTTTTAATAAATTTGTTAACACACACAAAAAAGTAGAATGATAAATGGACCCGTATAATTTAGAAAATATAACATGCTTATCTGATATCTGCATCATGTGGAGAGGTAGTAGTACATAGTCCAATGCATTTCGTCCTTTACATATTGTTCCAGGACTTCTTCAGGGAGTAAGAGCGGATGACCGTGTGTCTGGAAGACTTTAATAAGTTGTCCTAATTAGAGTGGCAGGTATTTCGTCTATACCTGTCTGTTGAATGTGTTTTTTTTTTTATTACCAAGTACTCCACATTGGAGAGACAGTTACTTTTAAACATAAAAGTACCTGTCTCTCCAATGTGGAGTACTTGGTAATGAAAAAAAAAACACATTCAACAGACAGGTATAGACGAAATACAATAAAGGAAAGTGTCCATATGGCTTCCCCACTAATAAAAACTTCAAGAGATGGAGAAGAAGAGGAGCAGAGAAACCAAAATCTGAGAAAAAGAAAACTAGAGAAGGGGGCATTAAAACAAGAGGCTTCCATAGATGTGGAAATTGCCAGGCGTGTAAGAATATCACATATAAGGGTATAAGTAAATTTGAAAATGTTATCATTAATGAAAAGGAGGTGTCAATTAAAGATTTCATGACATGTAATTCAAAAAATGTCATCTACACTATCCAGTGTTCATGCAATAAATTCTATATCGGTAGGACTTCAAGGCCTTTAAAAGTCCGTTTAGGAGAGCATTTGAGGAACATTAAAAAAGGCCTCGAGACACATGCTCTGTCATTACATTTTAAGGAAGTTCACGGAAGCTCTCTGAACCATTTAGAAAGTTTTGTGGGTCTTCGGCAAGTTAAGAGCAACATAAGAGGGGGGAGTGTTGCCATAATGTTAGCCAAAACTGAAATGAAATACATCCATCAATATCAAACCCTCCATCCCCACGGGCTTAATAAAGATTTCGAGCTTAAGTGGTTTTTATAAAATAGATGGAGATGTCGGTGAAGAGTTTTAAATGATATCTTGATGCACATTTTTTCAGTTTATTTGCAGGTATGAACATGTATGAATATCAATTATGGACTACCTGAACCTTATGATCCTAGAAAAGACCTATAACGTGGGAGAGACTCCATGTATTTTGTTGTGGATACCTGTCTCATTATTGATGTCCAACATGTCATGAAAAATATGTTATCGTACCATTTATCTATTTTATGAATGCGAAATCCATTTTAAATTGAAGTTGTTTTGTGAGAAGGATATTTTAAATATTGTTGTTGTATTAGATGTGATTACGGATTTAAGTGATTGGACTTTTTCCGATGTCATCATCATGGAGCTGGGCGGGGTTTTACAATAATGACATTTCCTTTACCCGTTTGTGAATAGAACACAAGGACAGGATGTCCTGGTTCCTCACATCATCTCAGTAGTGGGGATTTCGGGTTCCGGCGAAAACGGACGCGCACTTCCGGTAACGCCGGAAGTGACGCGAGTGAGGCCGGAATCACGTTGTGACACGCATCTGGACGGCGGTGGAACGCACCAGCCGCTCCACACCATCCAAAGTCCCTTTAAAATAAGTCCAGACACTTAAGCTGTATTTTATCTATGGAGACTACTTCACTTGGAGACAAATATGTTAAACTGATGTGATGTATTACATTTTCGATGCCGGAAGTATGTGTGTGTTTCCACTTCCGGGTCAATAGGGATTCCTTCCAAAAAACTTTTTATCGCATGTATAATGTTTTTTTAGGTTGTGCATGTGGGACATGATCATTGGCTAATACATTCCGACATTATGAGCCATTAGTGTGTTTATTATGAAATTTAAAGGTGGGAAGGATAATTAGAAGGTCACTTCCTGGTCCGACCCGATTGGTCACTCACCAGTTAAATACTACTTGTGTGCACAGTACCAGCATGTCTTGACAAAGGCTCCATAAAGGGCCGAAACGCATTGACAGATCCTGGTACTGTGACTTTGGAACGCCTTTTTATTCAGCTCGGGGACCAGAAGGTACTGTTATTACTATCTATACATTTGGGGGTCTGGACTTCCCCTTTTGTGTTGGATGGTGGTTAACCTCTCCTTCTTGGGGAACCGTTTTTGCTTCGTTTTTTTTTTTTTTTTTTTTTTTGGAATACTGTTTTGTTCACCATTTGGATGTTTGTATCAAGTGTACCTTTATGGGATGTGTACAAATCCTTTTTTATAAAATAACAACTATAAAGAGATTCATTTTTTTAACTATTGTGGACTGGCTTCCTTGGAAAAGAATATTACACACGGTTTAAGGTTGGAGCTTGTGCCCTTGGGGACTATAGCAGTGGAATCCATAGATGAAAAGAAACCCAGATAAGAGGGATATCTCCATCTACATGTGTGAGTAAGGGTACGCATCACCTTTAACAAGATAAAATAAACCTTTATTAGGATTGAAAATACATTGCTTAGAAGTGAGTTGGGTACGCACACCTCTTATACACATTCTAGTGGAGGTTACACTGGGTTCAGCTGTTTCCATGACCTTTCCCAGTGTTAGGTTCCTGGTGCTCAGAACAAGGGAGATGTTATGAAGTGAGTCCAGAGCACCAGGACGTAATACTGGATTTGATGAAATGGAACGGGAATAGCCCCTGGCACCCTACCTCCGTTGTTTTACCCATGTTGTCAATTCACGCTTGCAGGACTATGGTTTCTTGGGCCCATGGCAGCCGCGTTTGAAGGGCGGATTAGGTCTGCCCAACTCCGATGCCCCCTCAGGTCTTAAAGAGAGACAAAGTGTGAACTGAGACAGGGTAATAACAAGGGGCCCTCTAACTGAAACAACCAAAGCCAGGGGCTACTAACTAGCCTAAAACTAAATGTATGTGCGGCTTGCCGCCAAAGGAAAAGAACAACAAAGGAAACGCTGACCACACGCCGACACAATACTTTTGTGTACCGGCGGTGACAGCATAAGCAGAACCCGCTGCAAAACACCAGTGACAGATACAACCAAGGAATACAGCGGCCTAGGCCGACGGACGCGGCATAGCCGCTACTCAAGGAACCAGTACAAATACTGGCACACGGACAGGAACCCCCAATGCTGCCGACACAGACTCTCAGAACTGGAGGACAGGCAGAATCCCAAACGACAGACCGGTGGACACCAAGAAGCCAGAAACCCGACCAGGCATAGGCAAAGCCACAGGACTTCTGGACAGGAATGCTTCACGGCAGGACACGGGATCAGACACAGGAATCGACACAGGGACTGACACAGGAAGCAGCTAGACAGACACTGTTAGACAGGAGCTCAGGAACTGGCAGGAACAAGCTCAGAACTCAAGCACTCTGGAAGACTGGAAACCTAGAAATATCACCCGCATCTGTGAATTGCACTCAGCCAGCATATAACAGAGAGGCCTAATTAATTATGTCATGCAGCTGCCCTGTTGCATGACTCCAAACTGGCAAGATGCAATTAGCAGCCAGGTGAGGCTGAACACATGGGTACAAGCTGCAATTACACAGACTCACCACCGGCAGCAAACAAGAGTATTCTTAAACAGAGCAACGGGAAATCCTGGCCTGCAAGACAACTTATAAACATAAAATAGGAATGAACCACTACCTGTGGTTCATAACAGTATCCTATCCTTAAGGGTGAGATCCGAGCACCCCATGACACCCACGGGGAACATAAACAGAAGTATAACATAAAATACATAACCAAAATGCAAAATGGAAATGAGCCACAGCCGTGGCTCATAACACCCAGACCGACCTCCTATACCTAAAATAAGCACTTTATACACATATACTACAAATCGATGTGTACCTTGTACTTTTACATTTATTTTTCTATTTAGCCTTAACCTTTTCCATTTTTTATGAATTTTTATGCTTGAGCATTTTTTCTTAAACAAAAGTGTATTACTATTTTTTATATTGTGTAAAATAAATATGCATTTTTTATATAAAAAAAACTTTTATGTTCCTTCACAATAGACACCATTGGTCGCTTGTGCCCATATTCCTGGTTTTTATAACACTTTTTACAGCAGCTTACCACTGCTGTTTTTATTTAGGGGCCTGCTGACACCCTTTGTACCAAGGGAGTGTAATTTTGGACATATATTGTATATATTTATTTCGACGGATAAATTACCACAAGTGGCGCTGTTTTTTCTTTTCTATTACATATATATATATATATATATATATATATATATATATATATATAAATAACCCAGTTCCATTCAGCGGCACTCGGAGGCTTGTACTGGTGTAAAATGTGCTTTAATGAATCATAGTAAAAGTCTGCATGCCAAACCAACGTTTCGGGGCGTAACCACCCCTTTATCAAGGTGAGCAAAACAGAAAGTGAACATCTAATAATAAAACATACCTTTATACGTGCACTCAGCTGTTCTTCCCGCCGGCGGGTCCTCCTCACGTATAAAGGTATGTTTTATTATTAGATGTTCACTTTCTGTTTTGCTCACCTTGATAAAGGGGTGGTTACACCCCGAAACGTTGGTTTGGTATGCAGACTTTTACTATGATTCATTAAAGCACATTTTACGCCAGTACAAGCCTCCGAGTGCCGCTGAATGGAACTGGGTTATTTATGGATGTGGATCTCCAGAGGGCACCGGAGCACTTTAACACAAGCTAGGCGAGTGCCGATCCGTCTGTAGCAGATATATATATATATATATATATATATATATATATATAAAATTATATATATATATGGAAAAGACAGCACTCAGTGACAGATATAACCGACAAAACAAATGGTGGTGCAAGGTCAAAAATGGGTTAATATTCAAACTGAAAAAAAGAAAAACCAGCACTCCCTTTTAGAGATGAAAAAAATATTATTTGTTCTTCATGAAGACTCCATTGCATATAGACCGATAGCTGCAGCCCGACAGCTATTTCAACCAGCACAGAGTGGTTTTCTTCAGGGTCTTGCGTTGCATGAACAATAACGCCCAAACTGACAATCAGATCAAAATTTGGATTGCACCTTCCGTGTGTAGAATTTAAGAAACTACTAAAATGGTTCTGTCATTTTTTACCATATCTGCTACAGGTGCTCCTCGGGTAACGCCAAGAAACATGGATTAATATTTACTTACATTAAGACATCTCAAATTTACATTTCTGAAGGCTTACCATATTTTTAACACTCAGTTAAATGTACAACCGTGAAAATCAGAAACTCCCGTGCGAAGAACGGGTAAAAAAGCTAGTCAATTTATAAATGCAGTTTTAATAAAACTTGTATTTATTTGATCTTGAATCAAAAAGTACAGTTCTGATATTTGGAAATACTGTAGAATTGCAGAGATATTAGTTACAGTATCCAGCTAGGGGATGAGGTATGGAGGATAATAGAAGGGTGGTAGATGGGTATTGGCTAAGTTCATAGAGACAGTCTGTTACAGTACTGCGGTATGCAGTTCAATAAGTTCATTTAGTTGATATTTGTAAATTGAATCCGGGGTCATACAGTAGTTGTAAGGGAGTCTCTAAATAAATTATCACATTTATTGGTGTAGCAGTGTACAAGTTTCTCTTGCACTAGTGGTATGCAATTACTAGGCTCAAAGGAGCAACCGGCGGTAAACCATGAAATTCTATCTGCACTTATAGTGCCTACTTTTTGGAAGATAAGTAGTACTGCTAGTTAGTGTGCTCATATCGATGAGGGTGCTATGCTTTCTCCACAGTCAGGGCAGCTAAGCTGTTTCTTAAGACCACTTTTGTTGTGGTTATTTTGTGAACTGCTGTACTCTGCCACTACTCACAGGGTGCATTTTATCACTTTTCCAAGCATTAATAAATCTCCACCTTAGTCACTTTAGGGAATGGAGAGTTTGGTGGCATAAGCTGGGTGCAGGGAATACATGCCCTAGAAGCGGTCTTGACGTCATAACCAGATTAAGGGGGTGACGCAGGGCATACTGTACCCAAGGCCCCCCTCTGTCAGGGGGCCCCAGCCAGAGCACACTGACATTACTAGCTTTCCTTCTTTTGCAGCAGCAGCAGAACCAGACAGCCAGAATGCGAGCAGGACAATACGCAGTGCAGGCAGAGACACAGGAGTACCAGATTTCATGAGATATCTATGGAGCTTCCCAACCAGAGGAGAGATAGGAGGGTGGAGAGAGCTGTAAGTGGCACAGGGTGGGATCACTGTCACTTACAGCTCTCTCCACACCTGGGTGTCTGAATCCTATGTAACTTGTTATCTAATGAGGGTCTAGAGAGCGAGACACACACACACACACACACACACACACACATAGTCCTCCTGAGTTCTGTCCCAGTGTGTAAGTATTACAGAGCCTGCTGCTATTTTTGCATGTGACAAGATAAATTATACATTTTATTTTTCTATGTATTTTAAGGTTGTTTAAGTTGTCTTTGTTCCACTACAATAACATTTTATAAAATAGTTGTCTTCCAATTATGTGTTTAGTTTAATTCTAATATACACTATTGGGCTAAATTTAATAAACATAATCCATACATCCCAACATGACCCATTCCAGGAGGGACAAAATGCTCTCTGTCTAGACTTCCTTCTTAAGTTATGATTGCAATTACCTGTTTTCCTTTCTTATCAATTAAGTTCAACACAGGTGACTACAATCATATACTAAGAGGGAAGTCCATGTTCAGTAAAGAGCATTTTGAGCCTCCTGGAATGGGTCATGTTGGGAGGTATGCACAATCTTATATACACATACCTCCCAACATGACCCTCCCCAGGAGGGACAAAATGCTCTGCTTCAGTACTATTCTCTTAATTTATGATTGCTGCCATCTGTTTTGAAAAGGTTAATGGATAAGAAAGGTTTCTCAGCACAAGTGATGGCAATCATAAATTAAGGGGGAAGTCCGGGACAGAGCATTCTGTCCCTCCTGGAGAGGGTCATGTTGGGATGCATGTTCACAGCCCCCCCTCCCCCTCCTCCCACCCCCCGCCCTTTCACCAGGGCCCCCTGTCTAAAGTGCCGCGGGCACCCCCAAGGTTTAAACCGGCCCTGCTTGACGCTTTAGCAATAGCACCCCTTGCACACACTGTAGATCTGCTACTGCCCTCTAAAGTAAGTAGTCTCATGTGATCTCCAACAAAAGGTGTATGACATGACATAATACTGTTTCAAAGGTATGCTTTATTTTAAAGCATAAGAATCACACTCACAATTTAATAACTTGTATATTTACTTATCTGAAACAAACACAGGATATAGGTTTTTATGGTGTTCATCTGGTTTCAACTCCTACCGTCCAAAGAATAAACAAACAAAGGCAGATCCTGGTTATCTAGTACCTGCACAGTTTGGGACCCTGACATTATATAATAAAGGTAAATTTGCACATAACAACAGCCAGCACAAGTAACCTCATAAGTGTTCAACAATCACTAAATAAACCTTATATAACATTACAAATTTTATGAACTCATATAGACACTCTGTTAATCAAATAAAAATGTCCAAAATAAAAATTATAATAATGACAAAGGATAAATCCCTTGTGTTTACAATGTTTTTGTATACCCTGACATGTTATATCCATAAAGGACTTCCTCAAAGGGTAAGAATCTTCCAGTGCATCTATATTTTAAATATTTAGCAGGGCTGGCACCCTCTTGACTTAAGGTGCATAAACACGGTGAGATCCTTGCTATGCCCGATTTTGACTATGCGATTTCCCTTGAACTCTACCCAGAGCCCAAAAGCACCGATATTGACTATTTGTACTTTCAGTTTTGACTGTACGATTTTGACTAAGGGACCTGCATTTTCTCACAGCCTGCGATCAGGTCTGAACTGAGCAAGCGTATGCAACGCATTGCGCAGGCGCGATGGACCACAGCAAAGGGGATCCTGCATAGCGACGGGATGGTGCCAAAAAAGCGATCGCACCAGCGATCGCAAGGTGGCTGGCAGGAAGAAGACATTTGTGGGTAGCAACTGACCGTTTTCAGGGAGAGTCTGGAAAAACACAGGCTTGTCCAAGCATTGGAAGGGAGGGTATCTGACGTCAATTCCGGTCCCGGACAGGTTGAAGTGATCGCAGCGGCTAAGTAAGTCCTGGGCTGCGCAGACAATGCACAAAATCTGTTTGTACAGCTCTGCTACACATGCATTCTCACACTTGCACAGCTAAAATACACTGACCCAGTAGGCGGCGACTATCTGATCGCAGGGCTGCAAAAATCGCTGCCCAGCGATCAGGTCTGAAATAGGCCCTAAGTGCCAATTTTGACTATATTTTGTACTAGATAGTACACTAAATAGTCAAGATTGACTTGCCTGCACAGTCTATCTAGCCTTACGATACCGACCCCACGGGACCACACATCAGGATCAAATCAGTATCGCAAGCGGCATAACGCCAACTTTCCTTCCAATTTTGACTATATAGTCAAAATTGAAAGGATTTATCTAACCGTGTGTACACACCTTAAGACTGGCCTTGACAGGCCCCTTAATGTAGATGTAGACTAGTGATTACCCTGCCACATAAGCCAGGACCCCAGTGGGCTCCCTGTCATGGATATGGTATGACCAGCCTTTTACAGGTGCCAGGGTTGCCTAACCGGGGATTTAACCTTGTCCCACAACAAAATCTTACTTCTGAAACTTAGGTCAGAATGGAATGTTCTTCTGCAATTAGCACTTATTCACCATGGACATGGTCATAGCTGTAGTGGGTGTATGGGGTGCCATGGCTATGGGGCACAGATGCTTAGGGTGCCAACCTGGGAGTACTGTATTCCTTTCCCAATAAAGGAACCAGACACATTAAAAATGGTGTACCACAACTGGAAATGAAGCACCATTGCATGCTAGTCATTCTGGATGAATAAAAATGAAGCACTTTATTGCTAATGGCATAAACATCACCAAAAACGGTGCACCTTAACCGGACATGATGTAGCACAATCGCGTCAGTTTCTCCATACTGTACATTAAACTCAAATTAATGCATTATCAACTATTAAGGTCACAGCACAAAACTATTAAGGTCACAGCACAGTTTATTCCAAGTGCTGGACAAAATAAAACAGGGTGTCTTAGTGCACTGAAATCATGAAAATGGCAAAAAAAATTCCCTCGTATTTTAGTAAATTCTAATATATGGGTCTAACCACAAATGGTGCACCTCCACTGGAACTGACATGGCGTTATACTATAATGTTTTTTCGATCAATAGTTCTCAAACTATATGTTCCTATACAAATTAATAAATATGCATCCTGAAATCATATATATTATAAGAGGAACCATACACAAACCACCACACTGGGACGCCAGTGATATGGTTTTATAAATTACTCGGGAGAGTTGCCTTCTAACTATATAGTTATTTTTATTACATGCTAACTAACTAATCTAACAAAAACACCCGATGCTTGCAAGCTGTTAGATCATTGTTTTTTATGTATTGTTTTCTATGTATGTTTTGTACATGGTTTTTTTGATTTGTTGATAAAATATTTAATTTTATACTGAGTCTCACTGAGTCAATTCGTTTTGACAGATCGCACTTTTAATTACTTAAAATTATATTCTGAGTGTCTGGAGCGCAGAGTGATCCTTTCTTTCTTTGACTATTTTTTGCAGCATAGCAAGCTGTGTCCACTCAGCAGCTAAAAACACTGTTTGATACCAAGTATATATTTAAAGCGCTGGTACAGAACAATCTGTGACCTAGGTCCCAGACTGTTCACTGTTGGTGTTACTATAGTTTTGCTTTATTCCGGCAGCTAATTTTAATTATTAATCAATATATATATATATCTATCTTGTTTATTTTTATACTGATATTGATCAATTGTGCTATCTGTCATGGCTGAATTCAGATGTTATAATGATAGAAAAAAATAGATGAGACCAATATCTCTCAACCTTTACCTGTAAGGGAGATAATGAAAATGTCCCAACCAATACCAATCCAGATATGAACAAATTATTTTACCAATTAGAGGATCTTTTGAAGGATGAGATGCGAAATTGGTGGGACAGCATCTCTTTACAGAAATATATTGATGCTAAAATTATCCCGAGAGGTTTGAAGGTATTTAAACATCTCTCTATTAATGACAATCCGAATCTTCAGAAACAATGGGATGAAATCCTAGACAACTGCTCTCTTTCTCTCATGAGACTTCTTGTAACATATAGAGATGAAAAAGTAAATCATACAGTTACTAAAATTGAGCAGGTTAAAGATGATCTTCTGAGATTCAAAGATCAGATATCATTTAAAGAAAGGGATGAACAAGTGAATAGCAGAGTGGAAAGATTTGAGTAAGACCTTATTTATGCAAATAAGAAGAAATGGTCTAGAGACCAGGAGGACTATAAAACCAACAATATTAGATCATATAATAAACAAAGAAATAGAATGATAGTGTCAGATACACCAAGAAACACACTAGCGATTTTGGTTTTAGATCCCTCCATAATGGTACATAAACGAAGCCACAGGCAGATACTCATACACCTAGACAGACCAAGTCACAGAGACAACCCACTGCATATAAAAATTTAATGAGAGAACGCACCAATTATCACAATAGATATCGGACTGAGGATGATCATCCTGAATCCTCAGGGGATTTTTCCAAGCAGAGTACATTCCACCATCCGAATCCTTACAAAATTCTATCCAACCATACCCCAAAAAGGTACAGAGAAAATGAGGATGCAGAGATGGAAGAAAGAGGACAAAGAAATGCAAGGTACAGATAGATAGTACAGGTATTTATAATTTAACATCTCATACTTTGACCGATGATCAAATTCCATTTCTGGAAAAAGGTCTACATTTTGTTCCAAGCAGGTAACCCAATATTTTTTAATTGTTTGTCGATCTAAATAAGTTTACCCGAGATCTTTGTAGGAAATGCTATTTTGCAATAAAAAAATCTCTATAAACATTATCCAAATGAAGAAACTATTCCTATTCTTTTGGATGACTCTGACAAAGAAAGTTTACTCACATTAGAGGAATTATTTCAGGAGGGTAATAATACTGAATTAAAGACATATGACATTATCACAAATAAGCAAACAATTTGGAAGCTGCTCAATCATACCTGGAGGTAATTATATATCAGGTGCTGGAAGGGGGAGGGGTCACAGACAAACAACAAACAAAGAGGAAGGGGGGTGCAAATCCCCACCCCAAATTCCCTTCCGCACACTGAAAATTACCTGTAACCATCCCTGAATCTATCTGGTAATAAAATTCAGAGAATTCGTCACAAATGTTTGCAAACACATGTTTAGCTGCTGGCCACTTCACGGCTTCTCTGATACAGCAGTCCTAACTCTACTTGATAGCAGTGCCCACATAGGGCCATGTAATTTGTCACAGTACGTCTCATGATAAAGGCTATTACTAAAACACTTCCAGACAGAGAGCTAACTTACCCGGGAGCCACCCCCAGGATCTTCCATTGGCACTACAAGGAACAGCATGCCTTCCAAATGCTGCTCCCATTCAATGCCTCATGCACACTAGCATACAAACAATTTGGAAGCTGCTCAATCATATCTGGAGGTAATTATATATCAGGTGCTGTAAGGGGGAGGGGTCACAGACAAACAACAAACAAAGAGGAAGGGGGGTGCAAATCCCCACCCCCAAATTCCCTTCCGCACACTGAAAATTACCTGTAACCATCCCTGAATCTATCTGGTAATAAAATTCAGAGAATTCGTCACAAATGTTTGCAAACACATGTTTAGCTGCTGGCCACTTCACGGCTTCTCTGATACAGCAGTCCTAACTCTACTTGATAGCAGTGCCCACATAGGGCCATGTAATTTGTCACAGTACGCCTCATGATAAAGGCTATTACTAAAACACTTCCAGACAGAGAGCTAACTTACCCGGGAGCCACCCCCAGGATCTCCCATTGGCACTACAAGGAACAGCATGCCTTCCAAATGCTGCTCCCATTCAATGCCTCATGCACACAAGTAGACAAACAATTTGGAAGCTGCTCAATCATACCTGGAGGTAATCATATATCAGGTGCTGGAAGGGGGAGGGGTCACAGACAAACAACAAACAAAGAGGAAGGAATAAACAAAGAAATAGAATGAATAGTGTCAGATACACCAAGAAACACACTAGCAATTTTGTTTTTAGATCCCTCCATAATGGTACATAAACGAAGCCACAGGCAGATACTCATACACCTAGACAGACCAAGAACCAGAGACAACCCACTGTATATAAAAATTTAATGAGAGAACGCACCAATTATCACAATAGATATCGGACTGAGGATGATCATCCTGAATCCTCAGGGGATTTTTCCAAGCAGAGTACATTCCACCATCCGAATCCTTACAAAATTCTGTCCAACCATACCCCAAAAAGGTACAGAGAAAATGAGGATGCAGAGATGGAAGAAAGAGGACAAAGAAATGCGAGGTACAGATAGATAGTACAGGTATTTATAATTTAACATCTCATACTTTGACCGATGGTCAAATTCCATTTCTGGAAAAAGGTCTAAATTTTGTTCCAAGCAGGTAACCCAATATTTTTTAATTGTTTGTCGATCTAAATAAGTTTACCAGAGATCTTTGTAGGAAACGCTATTTTGCAATAAAAAAATCTCTATAAACATTATCCAAATGAAGAAACTATTCCTATTCTTTTGGATGACTCTGACAAAGAAAGTTTACTCACATTAGAGGAATTATTTCAGGAGGGTAATAATACTGAATTAAAGACATATGACATTATCACAAATAATTCAGATTCTATACATCCAAAATTTAAGAAAAAATCTAATTTCTTTCCATTAGAGCAGAAAAGTGCTGCCATTACAGTTTTTTATAATAAAACTCTTCAGGATTTTAAATCATTATGTCAGAAAACGGAAAGGAATAAAAGAAGATCCTCAGTCTATCAAATGCAAAATCTAACCAAACTAGAGAGAAATGCAATTAAAATCTTTAAAGAAGATCTATCATTGGTTATTAAATCAGCAGATAAGGGGGGAGGGATAGTTCTGCAGACGAGAGCTAACTATATTGCAGAAGCATATAGGCAACTAAATGACACAGATTATTATCAAATCCTGCAGAGCAATCCCAGCTCCCCTTTCTTATTAGAGTTAAAAAAAACATCTTACTAAAGGCTAAATTTGATCACGTGATATCAGAGGATGCATTTTATTTTCTGTTACCCTCACACCCCATCACTCCCATTTTTTATCACTTACCAAAAATACATAAGTTTGTCACAACCACCTGGGAGACCTATTATTTTGGGGATGGAGTACTTACATCTAATCTTTCTCTTTTTGTGTATTTTTATTTGCAAGGTCAGGTTGTTACCCTAAAATCTTACATTAAAGACACACAAGACATATTACAAAAACTGTGGGCAAGGGTTGGACTAAAGATTGGGGTTTTCTCACTCTGGATGTCCAATCCTTGTACACTAATATACCTCATCAAAAAGGTATTGACTCTATTAAGTGTTATCTGGACAGAGATTCCTTTTTAAAACAGGGACGATGTGACTTTGTTTTGGAAGCCATTTCTTTTATTTTAACTCACAATAATTTTTTCTTTGATGATAATTATTATTTACAGCACCTTGGGATAGCCATGGGGACCAGGTTTGCACCAAGTTTTGCTAACCTCTATATGGGCCACTTCGAGGAGGAATACATCTGGAGCGGCCCGTATAGAGAGAACCTGGTCCTCTATGGCTGTTTCATAGACAGTTTATTTATTATTTGGAATGGGGGACAACAACAAGCACTAAACTTTGTAAATTTTTTGAATGATAATGGATATATTTTAAACTTCACGTATAATTTTGATTTATTAACAACACATTTCCTTGATATCACATTCTCAATACAAAATAATATGATTATATCAACTAACTATATTAAACCAGTGGGAACTGGGAATTATCTCCATTACTCAAATGGTCATTACAGACCATGGGTTAAAAACATACCAAAGAACCAAATTATTCGTTTAAGACGCAATTGTTCAGTAGATTCAGAATTTTTGTCACAAGTGGGCGATATGCTTAAGCAGTTTAAAAAAATGGGTTACCCTCCCTATTTATTAGAAGAAACATGGACATATGCCAATTCTCGAATAAAAATCAACTTTGCAGAGTCTTCTACAAATACAAATAAGAACCACACCCTTAAAGCTATAGAGGCTAATACTGTAGGCAGTAGTGTTACCATAGGAGACTCGGTCAAATTTATCTCTAAATTTAATGTGAAATCTAATGCTATAAAAAAGATTGTACAAATTAAATATGACCTTATTAAACATGACCCAATTTTGAATAAATGTTTGGCAGAAAAACCAACTATTATTTTTAGGAGGAATACCAACCTGAAAGAAATAATAGCCTTAGTTATCTTAAAACAATTGAGTCCGAAGCTAACTCCACCTGGTTACCAAATAGACCATTGGGTCATTTTTGTTGTAATAAACAGGTTCGCCTAACCTGTAAATATACTAAAAATAGAGTGTCGTGTGTTACCTCTACGGCTAATGGCAGTATACATCACATTAGACAATTCATTAATTGTGATTCTGAATATTGTGTCTATCTGTTACAATGTTCATGTTCTTTACAATACTTTGGTAGAACTACCAGGTCTTTGAAGTCAAGATTCAGAGAACACAGACTGAATATCATAAAAAAAACTTCAAACCCACAGTGTATCCCGACATTTTTCTAGGGCACATAATGGTGACCCAGCATCACTAACTGTTATGGGTATAGAACAGTTCACCAGTACCAAGAGTGGGGGTGATAGATTCCGCAGGTTATGTGTAGGAGAATTGTCATGGATTTTTAAGTTGGATACTCTCCACCCAAAAGGTTTAAACGAAGCATTGGACTATATGTGCTTAGATTAGTGTGTTAAGGGTCTCATTCATATCTTCCATATTTTGTATATATGTCCAAATTTATTCATCTTTCAACCTAGAGACATATACATAGGCTTTGTTCCTTTGCCCTTTTAAAATATAGTTTGTGTTTCTTTGCTTTGGGGAGTTTCTTATGAGATAGTGTTCCCAGGTACTCAAATAGGTCACAGTTATTGTGACTTTATACTTGTACATACCTACTTTTTAGATAACCATCTCTATGTTCATATGTTTGCTTGATAAAGAATAACAGAGCGAAAGGGAAAAGAAACCTGCAATCAAGTTTCTACTTAGATATCATTGTAACAAGACCTTGTATCCTTATCTTTGCAGTATAATACTGTGGGGGTTAATTAAAGTGATATTCCCCACTGTTATATTGCACTATTTGATCTATTTAGATGACAATTGGTATTTTTAGTGATAATGTTTCATAATTATTGACTCAGTGCGCCTCAATATTTAATGATTAATGCTTATGTACACTTTTAAATATGTTTATGCCTTTGAAATGACACATTTAATGATACAAAGAGAACTACAGGTTGAGTATCCCATATCCAAATAATCCGAAATACGGAATATTCCGAAATACAGAATTTTTTGAGTGAGAGTGAGATAGTTAAACCTTTGTTTTTTTGATGGCTCAAAGCACACAAAGTTTGTTTAATACACAAAGTTATTAAAATATTGTATTAACTGACCTTCAGGCTGTGTGTATAAGGTGTATATGAAACATAAATGAATTGTGTGAATGTACACACACTTTGTTTAATGCACAAAGTTATTACAAATATTGGCTAAAATGACCTTCAGGCTGTGTTTAAGGTGTATATGAAACATAAATGCATTCTGTTTTTACAGTTAGGTCCCATCACCATGATATCTCATTATGGTATGCAATTATTCCAAAATACGGAAAAATACGATATCCAAAATACTTCTGGTCCCAAGCATTTTGGATAAGGGATACTCAACCTGTACTATGTATCCGATACACCTGATTCTATTTAACTCAGCATATGGGTATAAATATGAAGACAGCAGAGGGAAGTGATCCGTCTTGAGGAAGTCTCCGGTTTCTAGGAGACGAAACGCGTTGACGCCCACCTCACCTCACCTTACTCTCCCGTTGGTGATTCACCGCTTAGTGTCAAACAAGCTTCCAGGCTCCTGCAGTTCCCGCACCACTGCTGGAAGGTATTCCCGCTGTCCGCTGGCTGACCTATTTCTGACCTCCGCTGTGAGGTATTGATTGCACCAGCTACACGGCAATCGTTGATGGCTGTGTAGCGATCCAGCTGCAATTGTGCACATTTTATCACGGAGACGGCCAGTGTCCCGAAGCAGGGCTGGAATCATATGTAGCAAGAATACAGTCTGTAGTCGCTACAATAGAACACCAACACCACGTGTGATTTATCAACAAAGGAACCATGAATGCTTATTCTTAGGAACCAGCACGTGGGTAATTATACGAGACTGCATGTTGTTACTAATCCATTAACTTCACTGTGAAGTACCTTTTAGCTGAACCATACACAAACCACTACACTGCCAGTGATATGGTTTTATAAATCACTCGGGAGAGTTGCCTTCTAACTATATAGTTATTTTTATTGCATGCTAACTAACTAATCTAACAAAAACACCTGATGCTTGCAAGCTGTTAGATCATTGTTTTTATGTATTGTTTTCTATGTATGTTTTGTACATGGTTTTTTGATGTGTTGATAAAATATTTTATTTTATACTGAGTCTCACTGAGTCAATTCATTTTGACAGATCACACTTTTAATTGCTTAAAATTATATTCTAAGTGTTTGGAGCACAGAGTGATCCTTTCTTTCTATATATTATATGCACCAATCTGGCACTAATGAAGGTAAGGCAATAAAAAAAACCCAAACAACTATTGATGGGCTGAAAACATCAATGCGCTTTACACTAAGTAACTTAGTGCAGCTAGACCGGAAATGGCATGCTCTGTCTATTGCCATTTTCCTAATGGGCAAATTATTAAAAATTCATAAAAATATTACATTTACTGTATTTAAAACACTCTGGAACTTCAAAAGTTATTCTTGATGTTCTGAGCTCTTTTAAATACTAATGCTACATACTAACAAACTAAACAAAGTATTTATACGAGCTCAGAACTTCAATGATATCTTGGCACCAAGTATGATAACGAATGTACAAATCAAAAATAAATTACTTGAATTCCAAGACTGTTTTAAATGCTGTAAATGTAGTCTTTGCAATTTCATAGCTAAGCCTAATAAAAATGATCTACAGTATACTTAGTTTGGTATGTCAGGTTATAGAACAAGTTACTATTGGTGATTGAGGGGGTCGTGTAGATGTTCTCCTTTCCCTGTGAGAAATGGTCCC
Source organism: Pseudophryne corroboree (assembly GCF_028390025.1). Classification (NCBI taxonomy): domain Eukaryota; kingdom Metazoa; phylum Chordata; class Amphibia; order Anura; family Myobatrachidae; genus Pseudophryne; species Pseudophryne corroboree. The sequence continues at coordinate 168,970,577 of NC_086447.1, read as the reverse complement.
TTCTTATAATATACAATATATTATATATATTTTTTTTATTAACACATATCTTTAAATACATTTGCATATTTGGGATATTTTTATATATTTTTTATAACTTTGTATTTATTATTCCCCTTTTTCATTATGTATTCTCTATTCTCCTTAATACACTATTTAAAATGTATTCAATATGTACTGTATGTAGGTTTTCTTTTACTTTTTGATGTTGTAATTTATGTATTGTAATGCCTGTATCATTTACACTTTCCAAATTTACACTTTCCAAACTCTGAATTTTTTATGATTTGTTTCTGAATTTGTATGAATTATTTACAATTTGCCTATAAGGGAAATATTAAAATGTCAATTATTCACAAAAGCAGTCCTCAAGGCACCCAAATGGTCCAGGTTTTTTGGTATACATGATTGAGTACAGATGGCTACATCAAATTGACTGAGGTACTAATATAGGGGGTAATTCAGAGTTGATCACAGCAGCAAATTTGTTAGCAGTTGGGCAAAACCATGTGCACTGCAGGGGGGCAGATGTAACATGTGCAGAGAGAGTTGGATTTGGGTGCGGTGTGTTCAAACTGAAATCTTAAACTTCACACGTCCAGATGCATCCGTACATTATTCAAGCCCACTTATCTAAATAAATAATGACACTGACAACCAAATGTGGCGTTAAAGGGGTCGGCTTTTATTGACTGAGAGGAAGGCCTATTAAAGCTAAACTTGGATGAAAAACTCCCTCTGTAACGAAGGTGGCGGGGAGAAGAACGGTTAAAATATTTATAACACATAGCATAAAGCAAACAGCACATGAAAATAAAATCTATAAAAAATATAATTGAAATAATTGCCCAGATGGTCATGGATCGGCCTTCTGCCACCATCCCTGACCATCCAGAATCCAACCTAACAATGGGCCATCTGCCCATCCATGGCCAGGGCTCGACCTCCTGCCACTACCCCTGACCACAACACAACTCGTAAGGACAGAGATATACTCTGCCCCTATGGAATAAAAAATTGGGACACCAACCCCAAGATCCACATATGATGCTCACCAACTAATAGCATATGGGCTCACCTGGTACGGTGATGCCCATAGTAAAAATATAAAAGTAACCAAAACTCAATTCCAAAACTCAAAAAAATTAAACCTAATAAATTAAAATGAAATAACCGTTCCTCCAAACCTGCCACTGCCAACAAAACCCTAAACTCAACAAACTAACATGACCTCAACACTCTGATGATGCCCTAAAAAATATAGCCAGACCTGCAGCTGACAGGTGTACCCCATCTGACCTGTACATCGCCTGGTCACGGAAGGAAATCTTACCGTGAGTCACAACTAGACCCCCTTGTTTCAGGACAGCCCTACCGACCACAGCGTTAACCCGCCTCCTGACCAGCTCAATCGCACCGAGGTTAAAAGCTCCTCACCAAACCCTCCTGTGCACGATGTCCGACCAGATGACCAGTCGGTCATCAACTGCAAAAGATGTCACCTAATTTCAAAGCGCATATCTAGGCCAGACCTACGCACTAAATCGTTGCCCCCTACGTGCACAATCAGGAAAAGTGGATAACCAAAACTATCCACAGCCGATAGCAACCATTCTCAGAAACAGTCCCACCCTGCGCCCCCACCAGCGCATGAGCTGCAGCTCCGGGAACCTCTCAACATCACTGGCCACAGATTAAATGGATAGCCAGTAAATATAAGAATGGCCAATCACCCAAACAACTTGTGGATCTAACCGCCGACTGTGAAAGAATTGTGTAGAAAGGGATTAATAAGTGTAAACTCTTGCATAACATGAGGGGAAAAAACCCTAGCCATGACAGGATGAAGGGGGGGAGGGGGAGTTTGGTCACCCAATTTGACTTGAAGCAAAAAACAAAACATCTGTCAGTCTGCAAAAGCTGTAATTAAAACCGACGATGAAACAAAAATTCCTCAAGGCTCCCACAATTGCAAAGGCGATTGCGACTAGCAGCTAATCCTCAAAGGGGCGCACTGCCAGTGGAAGGCCTGATTTAGCATCTAACTGCACCAGACCTCCACCTTCCCAGTGCCCGGATCTAGACTTCAAACCAACCCACCACAGCGGCGGCAAAAGCAGCGCCAATGTGGAGTGAGTCCCATAATCGACCGGTGACAGACCCAGGTCCAATAAACAGCGCTCCAAAACAGACAGGAACTGGTACCTAGTCAGCGGGGAACCGTCACTATGAACGAGCCACTCGTCAGGCGAATGAGGCCGAAAGCCCAAATAAGCCCTTGCCGCGACCACCTGACACATGCGGCATATACTGGCCTCTTGGAATGCTGAATCTTGCACAACAAACCGTCGGGGCATATGACGACCTGGCTCGCCAGCATGGGCGAAGCTGCTGAACGGGAGACCGCCACCAGCTTGCCCACCCTGAACGCACCATGATAAGCCAAGACAAATGCCATCCTGAAAAGGTGAACTTCGTAGTCCGAGGAGCAGATCCTCTTCAGCGATCGCAAAATTCACCTCAACAAGGAACCCTTAATTGGGAGTCTCCTATCGGGCAAAGGATACCCCTGCCCATCTTTTCAACATCCTCGCCAGGAAAAAGGACTTAGTAAAGTCCCTCTCCCTGTGAAGACGCAAAAAGTGTGAGATACCCACAAGCACCCATCCAACATACGCACACGACTTCCCGTTGAAATAAAATCGCCAAATGAAGGCAAGAAGTAAGTCAGGAATGGTCTTAGCCCTATGGCCCCTTTCCAGCAGGAAACGATTCCAGCGCTCCCATGAAGCCAAATAGGCCACGAATGTTGCTGGAGCCAAGAACCTGTGCGCTAGGTCCTCCAGTCCTGTCGGATAACCTGCCACACCTAATCAGGCCATTCATCACCAAAAGAACACGCAGAGGGAGCCAACCATCTAAAGCGTAACCACTCAAAACAGGAAAGGGCATCAGCAATTTTGTTACGAACACCCGGAACATGCTTGGCTCGCAACGTGATGTTGCTCACCAAGCATGTCAACACTATTTGGGCAAGAACCCTAATGACTGGCAAGGAAGTAGACTTCTGCCTATTTATGGCAAAGACCACTCCCAGGTTGTCACACCAAAATATAACCTCCTTATTCAAATGCCACCATAATAGGAAAAATTTCGAGCAACAACATGTTCCCCACTAAGTGATTGACAATCTAATCCTTCGGCCAACTTGCGGCGCACCACCTACCCGAGAAATAAGCGCCAAAGGCACCTGCTGCGTCTGTAAAAAGCTCCACGACAGAACTGGGAACAGCCATTTCTTCCCACAAACAGCGGCGATGCCTTTGTATTTGAGGAGTAACTCCCGGCCAGAACAGCTCCTGCGGCTGGCCGGGAGTTAATTGTCACTGCCACTGGCCGCAGTGGCTGCGTGAGATGTCACGCAGCCGCTGTGGCCCGGCCCCCTAAACGGAGGCTTAACGCCACCGTTCAGCCCCCTCCCGCCCAGCGACCGCCTCTGTCTCAAAGGCGATCGCTAGGCAACGAAAGCTGCCATGCGCCGGTGCACTGCGGCGCCGGCGCATGTGCAGTTCTGACCCGATCGCTGCGCTGCGACACACTGCAGCAAGCATTCGGGTCGGAATGACCCCCTATGTTATTAGTGCAATGTGTATTGATGTTTTCAGGCCATCAATGGTTGTTGCGGGTTTTTCTTGTCATTGCCTTAACTGCATTAGTGGCAGATTGGTACATATAATACAGTATAAAGGATCTCATTGTGCACATTTATTAATTCATATAAAAATATATGTTTTGAGAACCAATTATTGAAAAATCGTTTTTTTTATAACGCTATGTCAGTTCCAGTGGGGCCCACCATTTATGGTGAAATCAATATATTAGAATTGACTGAAATATAAGGGACATGCTATTGTGTGATTTCAGTGGTGCCCTTGTTTACTTGGGGGTCATTCCGACCTGATCGCTATTCGATGCGCACGCAAGCAGCATTCGCACTGCAGCAAAAGCTTTGTACGAGTGCAAACGAAAGCCCACCATGTACAACTGCAAGTGACCAGAAGTAGGTGTGTGCTCTCGTCCTTCGCATGGTAGTGATGCATTCTTATGCCTGCAAAACGCACTGCTAGCAACACGGAGACTGTCATAAATGTGCTATTCCTCGCTTGCTTGCATATGTTTTCGTTACTTTGCAAATATTCGCACAGTGGTAGGGTTTTTTTTTTTAACTTTTTCATCCCATTCCTTTATAAATTAAGACATCAATTAGACAAATAATTTGTAATGTGATTGAACAATTAAGTGATCCATCTCTGCAAAATGAAGAGTTTGACAACCAAAATGCACAATAACAATCAGCAATTAGGGCAACAAACATATAATTTTAATATATTTGTTAGCCTATTTGCTAAATACCCCAAAATGTAATAATTTTGAATCCCTGACTGACATACTGCTGTATATTATACAGTTTACCATATATGCTTCATTGTTTGGAAAATGTTAATATGGGGAGTGATAAAGTAACAAACAATCAGCTCCTAACTGTCATGTCACTGGCTTTTATTTTTAAATGTAATTTAGTAGTTGAATCACTAGTAATTGTTCACTCTTCATTGTAAAACTTTACAAGTGATGGCACATATAGGTTATTTACCTTGACAGAACACAACACAAAATTTTGAAGTAAACAAAAAATCTTTTATTTAAAAAAAAAAAAAATTAAATTAAGGCAACATTTGGCCAAGCCGCATTTTTTATTCAAGGAGCCCCCTGCAATGCTGCTCCATTCGTCCCACCACTCGCCTCAATTCTGCATTGGTATCTCCAACCGCAGCATCTGTAATGAATGTTTGAAAAAATTACATAATTCATTTCACACATCACGCAATATACAGGAAAGGCACAAAGCACACTTCAACAGCTCACTAGCTAGGTCAGGGATGGTGAACGTTTGGCCCACCAGCTGTTGATTAAGTATACATACAGTACCAGCATGGCCTGCAACTGTTTTTTAAAATTGCCATGCCAAAACTGTAGCAGGGCATGCTGAGATGTGTAGTTTGGCCACATCTGGAGTGGCAAAGGTTCACCATTTTTAGGTGTAGGTCCAGGCTCAGCATACTGCGTCTTTACATCTGCTGTGGAACTACATATCCAAGCATGTACTGCCTCAGTGATAGTAGGCCTTAATCCATAAACTGTGACAGGGAATGTTGGAATGTGTTTAAGCACAGCAGTTGCAGGGACACAGTGTGAAACACATGTTGTTGTAACTACATTTAAACCAACTTACAAAAAACATTTTTTTTGCAGAAATGACTTACTCTCCACTAACGCTGGAAGAGCACCCTCAACTTCCTCCGGGGCCTCAGCTGCCCACTTTCCTGGGTCACTTTGGAAGGGGGAAGGGTCTTGAAAGGGGGTAGTTTGGATGGGGGAAGGGTCTTGAAAGGGGGGGGGTAGTTTGGATGGGGGAAGGGTCTTGAAAGGGTGTTGGAGGTTGGATTGGGGAATAAGGATCTGATTGGGAAGGTGTGGGAATGTCCAGGGTGTTTGGATTGGGGGAGGGTGGTTGAGAGGGGGAAGAGGAGATTGAATGATGGTGTGCGGGTGCTTGAGAGGGAGAGGAGGAGGCAGATTGATGGGGGGAGGGTGGTTGAGAGGGGGAGGAAGATTGATGGGGGAGGGTGGTTGAGAGGGGGAGGCAGATTGATGGCGGGAGGGTGGTTAAGAGGGGGAGGATGATTGATGGAGGGAGGGTGGTTGAGAGGGGGAGGATGGTTGATGGAGGGAGGGTGGTTGAGAGGGGGAGGATGATTGATGGGGGAGGAGGAGGAGGTTGTTTGAGAGGGGCAGGATTCCTGCGGTGCAGCTCCTGCCACCTGCCTTTGTGCTCTGCCTAAAGAGATAGAAACACACAAATATGTAAGTATGTTTTGTTAGAAATATATTTTTCAGAAATTAAATATACTTTTTTTTTCTCAGATGGTACCATTGTGGTTTTTCGCTTAAAATTTTATATTGTGGTTTATATACATTTGTGACCTGTTTTTAATTTTTTTTATTTAAAAATTATTTTACAATTTAAACTTTATTTTTTTGTTTCAAAATTGCACAGACATACAGGAATGTACTGGGCCACAGAAGTACATGGGAGCTCCCCGGTGGCCCACTGTTGCTTGGCTCGCCACCTGCTCCAGCCTGTGTACTTGAATTATACATAAGACATATGTAAACTTAGACTACGCAAGACTATGGCCATTTTTATGCATTGCATTGTTATTATCATGCTTGCATTAGTAATGTTTACTGTATATATTTCTGAAGGGCCACAGTCCATGCACTCTAAACTTGTTTTACAGTCAGAGTGGTGTCTGTCTGCACCCTCTCTGGAGACTGGCCACACCCCTACACATGGTCCCATATCACTGCATTCCCCAGTGTGCCCTGCATGGCCTACCCCCACACAGTCTATATATACACAGTACAGGGCTTTCTTATAAGTGTCATGATGTTTGCTAATATTGTTAAGCATTTAAATGCAAAAATACACACTCATGCAAACACAAGTGTTAGTGTAGATTACTCAATTGCGCTTATTTGCTGGCGCAGCTGCGCCAGCAATTTGAGCTGATGGCGGTGGAGGTCAGACCACTGCCGCTCAAGGTGGACTATAGTCCGTCATGTGCGGAGCCTCGCCCACAGTCTTCTGCGGACCTCCTTGTAGGCCGCACACTTTCTTGATTTTGGGATATATAGCCTTGCATGGCCTATGCGGCAATCCATGATGGTTGTCAGGAGCCACAGCTTCCTCATTGAGAAAGAGGAAACTCGCGTGGTGCCAATGGCGTTTTGTTCACAGGGGCTTTATAGTGTGTGCTAACTGTTGATTGGACGACACCTATGATGGTGTCATCTTTATTAATAGACTTTATTAATGTTACTGTATATGGACAATGTGTTGTTTGTTCCTTTTGCGTACGCATATGCGACAATTTGCGACTGTCAGTGCTAAAAACCTCACTGTTATAAAAATATTGTAAACTCACCAGATTTGCCATCACCATTCAGCTAAACAATCCAGGATTGTTGTATTAATGTGGCCATGTGTATCTGTTGAGTGAAAAATAAAGCATAGATTAAATCAGAGGATTGCATGTCAAATTATCAATAACATAAAACAATGAACCATATGAATTGGAAGCATAAAAAACTAGTATTTAAAAAAACTAAAATCAACATTATGATATATCCAATATATATATGTTAACCACACAACAATACTGTTGTTCATTACCCATTTACATACATATAAAAATCACAGTTAGTTAATTACCTACTCAAAACACATACAAATATAATATTTATAAGGCAAACTTTTTAATTTCATTATTTGAAAACTCAAATCTGGAGCAACATATGTTATACCTTACACAAATATCACTATAAATACTACCATAAACACTTGTTTAACGTGTTCAGTACATAAGCATAACTGAAATATTCTCTAACTATTCGTGCCCTAAGGGAATGTCCCCGCTGGGCCTCCGTGCCCCTGATCCTTGTCCGGCCAACTCCTGGCTCCTCATCCTCTCTGGACAATTCCTCACTTTGAGGAAGCTCAACATGCCTCCTTACAGCAATATTGTGCAGGATTGCACACAGGACCACAATTTTACTTACCATTTCCGGGCGAATACATGAGGTTGCCACCAGTGCGGTGGAGCACAAGGAAGCGTCCTTTCAGGATGCCAATTGTGCACTCCACCAGCTGCCTAGTGGCTGTAAGCGCGGAATTAAATGCCATTTGTGGCCCAGGTGTGGGTGTGCTAGTAAGGAGTCATGAGCAAGGGGTTATATCACTCTTTATTATTGAGAGAGTTTCAAGGATGACATGAGTGGGCAGCCTATAGCGCCGCACCACCTCATCATCTGGCATTCCAAAAAGGGTGACATGGGTACGGAATATAGTAGGCCTTGCACGCCTCCGTTGCCTTCGAGGATGAGGGGCAGGTTGGGGTTGGATGGCTTCTGACCCTAGATATGAGGAGACCAGCATCTTAAAAATTATGAAAAATTGTTTGAAAGCAACATCCAATGTGTTTTAAAAAATTAAACATTTAAATATATGCATAATTAAATAAACACTTCGGTATCATAATCCATATCTTAATGTAGAACTCCAGGAGGAAAGTAAAAAAAGCAAAACATTTTGTTGGTAATATTTAACACAATTTAAACAAACAATACTACACCACAAATTAAACCACAACAACACAATTAGCATGCATATACTTACCTTAAACATACATTTAACAAACAAATATACTTACATTGAAAAAAAACAACACCCAACACCCCAACATACCACACACACACACACACACACACACACACACACACACACACACACACACATGAGCATGCATATACTTACCATCAGATGAATAAAGGGCCACAAAATAAAGGCAAAAGGGCGAGAACAAATAAAATAGGGGTAAGCTCCCCCAAAACAAAACTCAAATAGAATCTTCCTTGAGAAGGAAACAATCAAAATAAAACAAACATAAGCACACAAATATACTGTATATACCCACATCCCTACAAACCACACAAACCTATGAACATGCATATATAGTACTTACCAGCAGATGAACTTCAATTAAATAAAAAAAGGCAAAAGGCCATGAAAAAAACCAAGGAAATCCTTTCCAAAAAAAACTTGAAATTAAATAGAATCTTCCTTGAGAAGTTAATGACAACAAAAAACATAATAAGCACACGAAGATATACCAACACCCCAACACCCAAAACACACCTAGGAACATGCATATACTTACCAGCAGATAGATATACTGTTGGTCCAATTATAATATAGGTAAACAGATTACAATTACTATTAAGGACAGCACCACTATAAACTTCAGACAATACATACAAAAAATACACAACCACAAAATATAAAAATAAATAAACGCTGTGCGTTCGCACAACAAATAAATGCACCACACCACATAGAGATGTGCTGCATACATATCAACATACATTATACTAAACTAGATTATTCAAATAAATAAGTAAACGTGTCTGCATAACATTCCATATACATTACTCCATGGACCTAAGCTTGGAAGCAATGCTTTGTTTAAAAAATGTTACAAAAAACATATCTTACCTTGAATACTGGACACGTCTCAAACACAGCAAACACTACATAAAATAACAGACTCCTGCATACACCACAAACACAGGCTGCATAGAGCCTACTTAAATAGGACCAGCAATCAAAGCACATGTAACATTTGTGTATGCACCACCTGTGCCGTTTCTCGCATAACCATGCATACGCAGGTATAAAAATGCACCACAGAGCCATACACACATGCTATCAGCATCATGGAGCATGATTCAGTTGCAGAGGAGATGGCCAGGCTGAATGAAGAGATGAGGGCTATCCTGCAAAGGAGCAGACAGCTGGTGTAACAAAGATGACAGCAACAAACACCTGCCAGTGCAGAGGAGGACCAGGACCCTGTAGTGACGAACTTCCATCTACTGGCCCACAAACACAAGAAGAGGCTGGTGTGAGGGCCCTGGCTGAGGAACATTTGGCACAAACTGAGGAAGAGTCTGAGCCAACTACCCAAACCCAACAATCACAGCCGCAAAGTGAAGAGAAAGGTGGGGATACTTCTCAGGCTGATGCATCACAGGCAACAGGCAAAAAGAGAAGACGTCAACCCCCATTTACAAAGAGGGAGTTGGGAATTCTGGTCCCCCAGACCATTGATAAAATCCATTTTGGAGATAAAAACATGGGTGCTGGGACAAAGGACCGGATCTGGGAGAATTCACAGACTGTGTGAATGGTGTTGGTCCAATTGTCCGCACATCACAGGAAGTAAGAAGATGGTAAGTACCTGCTTAGCCACAATGTCAAATACTATAGTATGCATTAACTAAGATTTAAGCAAAATTTACAAAGTCATGTATATAGCAACCAATACTATGACATGTGCTCAAAAAGTATGCATCATTACTTATGTTTAATTTCTTCTCCTATCAACCAAACCCCAAAACATATGTAGTTGGGCTGACTTCAAGTCCCGCTTGGAGCAGAAAAAGACTGGGCACTGGAACGCTTCGAGGGCAACAGGGGGAGGGTCACTCCCTGAGACTGTGGAGTTTACAGACCTAGAGGAGCTAGAGATGGTCTGTGTGTCCTATGAGGAGGTGGCAGGTATGTCCAAAATGGACACCGACACACCTGCCATGGAAGGTCCACATGTCTTGGTAGGTAAGTTTAAAAACATATATTGTCAAGTGTTTACTGTATAAGTTTGTAAAAATATACTGGTTTTTTTTTTTACTCTTCTTTTTTACAAAACACAGCACAGGAGGGGCATCTCACTGAGTCACAGGAGGGGCATCTCAATGAGGCTGAGGAGCATGGAGGTAGTAACACCTCCAGTGTGGGGCAGGAAATACCACCAGCCCAGCCCCACACTGGCACACCCCCCTTAAGCACTCTCCCAGTGATTCTGGCTTAGATAGCCAATCATGGAGTTCGAAACACTGAATTCCATTACCAGATGATCCAGGAGGTATGTGAGATGTCCTTTCGGCTCACTGACCTGACCACCCGTGTTCGCCAAGGCATGTGCGACATCAACTCCTCGGTCCAACAACTCAACAACACAATAGGAAAAGGCATACAGACTATCGCTGGCCTCCTTTGCCACAGTCTCAGGGAGGTTCCAACACCTGGCCCATCCCCTGCTCCTGCCCAGGAACAAAATCACACTGGGCAGGGCCCTCGTACGTCAGTGCGCAGACCTACCACTAACCAACATCCCATTCAGGCGGGGAGGAAAAAGAAGAAAAAATAAATTCTCTCCAGATGCTGATTGTGGTCTGGCTAGTTGGGTTTGGGTATTGTGTTCAAATTCTTCCTCAGTTTGCCCCACATCTTCCTCAGCCAGGGTAATGAGACCAGTCTCTTATTGTGTTTGATGGGCAGTAGATGGGGTTGCTTCACTACTGGGTACTACCATCCTATTTTGGCCACAGGCAGGTGTTTGTTGCTGTGCCATGTTCTGTTAGGTTTGTACAATTTTTTTTCCGTTACACAACATTATCTAATATTGTTTTGCCTAGTAAAAATACTTTTAACCCATACACTTTGATCTGAAATTGTGTTTATATTATTGTGTGTGTGAAAAGTTTTACATTGTAGCTAAATATACAAATGTATTTTTATCCTGCTTGTGTCTATTCCCGAAAAACCGTGGGATGTTACTAATAGAAAAATAACAAATATACTCAGTGGTGCAAGTATGCGGGTACGCTCGGGTACGGAGTACCCTTAAGAATTTGGCAGTGGGTACGCAGTACCACCTGCCACACACTTTGCCTATATCATAATTATAATGTGCCATGACGGCTCCTCCCACTTTGTCAGGGTTACTGGGAGTGCAACAGTGGCTGTATTTTCCTGTTATAATGGAGGCATTACTATATATTGTTATTATACTGGAGGTATCACTATATATTTCTATTATACTGAAGGCATTACTATATATTTTTAGCCTTGCCTCCAGAATCCCCCAAAAAAGGGTCTGCGTCATTTGGCCATGCCGCTAGTGTCATGTAGCAAAAAGAAAAATAATCAGAAGCCCAAGGCGCAAATACACTTCTGCAGCTAAACGACAAAAAAGTGGGCCACCTCACCCACATAAACAAACATATAAAACAAGAAAAAGTCGAAATATAGCGCTCAGTGTGATTCCATTTGATATACTTAGAGTTCATAAATGTCCATGTAGGAATATCAACTTCATTGGTCAATCTTGCTGCTGAAATGTGGATCGGAACTTCTGCTTCACAAGTAGACTCAAGACAATATGGAATAAAAGCAGAGATAACAGATCATGGTGCAGTATATCCTTATGGAATATAAAGTTGATATTATGTCTGATGGCAATAAATTCTTTGTCTATTGGATGGCGTACCCCACTCACAAGAAAGATAGTAAGAATCCGCTCATAAAGGTATCTTTAACTCTACCATAGTACACGAATCGTGACAGGGAATGCGTACCGTTACTCACTCTGGAATTAGCGTAGATACACAGGAGGATTTATACACACTTGCTCCCTTGAGGCTGGAATTCTGTGTTTTTAGAACTTGCTGGTAGTTGCCGTTTTCGGCCGACGGCTCACCAGTTATCACATGTTCCGCCTCGAGCCATTTGTGGTCCCCTGTTTTTTATAACAATAAAAAGTTTTTTTATTAGTATTCATTGCCACCAGCATATTTATTTTATGGAGTGACGAGAAAAGAAACCGCTACGTGAGGATCTACGCTAATTCCAGAGTGAGTAACGGTACGCATTCCCTGTCACGATTCGTGTACTATGGTAGAGTTAAAGATACCTTTATGAGCGGATTCTTACTATCTTTCTTGTGAGTGGGGTACGCCATCCAATAGACAAAGAATTTATTGCCATCAGACATAATATCAACTTTATATTCCATAAGGATATACTGCACCATGATCTGTTATCTCTGCTTTTATTCCATATTGTCTTGAGTCTACTTGTGAAGCAGAAGTTCCGATCCACATTTCAGCAGCAAGATTGACCAATGAAGTTGATATTCCTACATGGACATTTATGAACTCTAAGTATATCAAATGGAATCACACTGAGTGTCATGTAGCCACTCCCACTAGCAGCATGTGGCCACGCCCCATCACAACACATAACCACGCCCATTTTCGTCACTCAGTACTAGAGATGAGCGGGTTCGGTTCCTCGGAATCCGAACCCCCCCGAACTTCAGCCTTTTTACACGGGTCCGAGGCAGACTCGGATCTTCCCGCCTTGCTCGGCTAACCCGAGCGCGCCCGAACGTCATCATCCCGCTGTCGGATTCTCGCGAGGCTCGAATTCTATCGCGAGACTCGGATTCTATATAAGGAGCCGCGCGTCGCCGCCATTTTCACACGTGCATTGAGATTGATAGGGAGAGGACGTGGCTGGCGTCCTCTCCGTTTATAGTTACTGTTAGTACTAGTTAGTTGATCTGATTGCTGCTTAGCTTATTGTGGGGAGGATTGGGGAGAGCTGTTAGGAGGAGTACAGTCAGTGCAGAGTTTTGCTAGTTTTTTTTAATCCGTTCTCTGCCTGAAAAAAACGCTCCATACCATATCTGTGCTCAGCCTCAGTGTGCTGCATGATATATCTATGTATATCTGACTGTGCTGAGTGCTCACTGCTCACACAGCTGAATTGTGGGGGAGACTGGGGTGCAGTTATAGCAGGAGTACAGTGCACACTTTTGCTGCCAGTGTGACTGACCAGTGACCACCAGTATATTGTCTGCCGGAAAAAGTTAAACACTCCTGTGGTGTTTTTTTTTTTTATTCTATAAACGCATTCTGCTGACAGTGTCCAGCAGGTCCGTCATTCATTATATTATATAAATATTTACCTGCAGTAGTGTTATATTTTTTTTGTTCATCTCTGTCATCTTTATCATCTCTATATTAGCAGACACAGTACGGTAGTCCACGGCTGTGGCTACCTCTGTGTCGTCAGTGCTCGTCCATAATTGTATACCTACCTGTGGTGGGGTTTTTTTTTCTATCTTCTTCATACTAGTAGTTTAGGAGTCTGCTGACAGTGTCCAGCAGGTCCGTCATTATATTATATATACCTGCAGTAGTGATATATATATATTTTTTATATCATTATCATCTCTATACTAGCAGACGCAGTACGGTAGTCCACGGCTGTAGCTACCTCTGTGTCGTCAGTGCTCGTCCATAATTGTATACCTACCTGTGGTGGTTTTTTTTTTACTATCTTCTTCATACTAGTAGTTTAGGAGTCTGCTTACAGTGTCCAGCAGGTCCGTCATTATATTATATATACCTGCAGTAGTGATATATATATATTTTTTATATCATTATCATCTCTATACTAGCAGACGCAGTACGGTAGTCCACGGCTGTAGCTACCTCTGTGTCGTCAGTGCTCGTCCATAATTGTATACCTACCTGTGGTGGGGTTTTTTTTTCTATCTTCTTCATACTAGTAGTTTAGGAGTCTGCTGACAGTGTCTAGCAGGTCCGTCATTATATTATATATACCTGCAGTAGTGATATATATATATTTTTTATATCATTATCATCTCTATACTAGCAGACGCAGTACGGTAGTCCACGGCTGTAGCTACCTCTGTGTCGTCAGTGCTCGTCCATAATTGTATACCTACCTGTGGTGGGGTTTTTTTTTCTATCTTCTTCATACTAGTAGTTTAGGAGTCTGCTGACAGTGTCCAGCAGGTCCGTCATTATATTATATATACCTGCAGTAGTGATAAATATATATATTTTATATCATTATCATCTCTATACTAGCAGACGCAGTACAATAGTCCACGGCTGTAGCTACCTCTGTGTCATCAGTGCTCGTCCATAATTGTATACCTACCTGTGGTGGGGTTTTTTTTTCTATCTTCTTCATACTAGTAGTTTAGGAGTCTGCTGACAGTGTCCAGCAGGTCCGTCATTATATTATATATACTGCAGTAGTGATATATATATATTTTTTATATCATTATCATCTCTATACTAGCAGACGCAGTACGGTAGTCCACGGATGTAGCTACCTCTGTGTCGTCAGTGCTCGTCCATAATTGTATACCTACCTGTGGTGGTTTTTTTTTTCTATCTTCTTCATACTAGTAGTTTAGGAGTCTGCTGACAGTGTCCAGCAGGTCCGTCATTATATTATATATACCTGCAGTAGTGATATATATATATATATATATATTTTTTATATCATTATCATCTCTTTACTAGCAGACGCAGTACGGTAGTCCACGGCTGTAGCTACCTCTGTCGTCAGTGCTCGTCCATAATTGTATACCTACCTGTGGTGGGTTTTTTTTTTCTATCTTCTTCATACTAGTAGTTTAGGAGTCTGCTGACAGTGTCCAGCAGGTCCGTTATTATATTATATATACCTGCAGTAGTGATATATATATATTTTTTATATCATTATCATCTCTATACTAGCAGACGCAGTACGGTAGTCTACGGCTGTAGCTACCTCTGTGTCGTCAGTGCTCGTCCATAATTGTATACCTACCTGTGGTGGGTTTTTTTTTTCTATCTTCTTCATACTAGTAGTTTAGGAGTCTGCTGACAGTGTCCAGCAGGTCCGTCATTATATTATATATACCTGCAGTAGTGATATATATATATTTTTTATATCATTATCATCTCTATACTAGCAGACGCAGTACGGTAGTCCACGGCTGTAGCTACCTCTGTGTCGTCAGTCACTCGTCATCCATAAGTATACTAGTATCCATCCATCTCCATTGTTTACCTGAGGTGCCTTTTAGTTGTGCCTATTAAAATATGGAGAACAAAAATGTTGAGGTTCCAAAAATAGGGAAAGATCAAGATCCACTTCCACCTCGTGCTGAAGCTGCTGCCACTAGTCATGGCCGAGACGATGAAATTCCATCAACGTCGTCTGCCAAGGCCGATGCCCAATGTCATAGTACAGAGCATGTAAAATCCAAAACACAAAATATCAGTAAAAAAAGGACTCAAAAATCTAAAATAAAATCGTCGGAGGAGAAGCGTAAACTTGCCAATATGCCATTTACCACACGGAGTGGCAAGGAACGGCTGAGGCCCTGGCCTATGTTCATGGCTAGTGGTTCAGCTTCACATGAGGATGGAAGCACTCAGCCTTTCGCTAGAAAAATGAAAAGACTTAAGCTGGCAAAAGCACAGCAAAGAACTGTGCGTTCTTCGAAATCACAAATCCACAAGGAGAGTCCAATTGTGTCGGTTGCAATGCCTGACCTTCCCAACACTTGACGTGAAGAGCATGCGCCTTCCACCATTTGCACGCCCCCTGCAAGTGCTGGAAGGAGCACCCGCAGTCCAGTTCCTGATAGTCAGATTGAAGATGTCAGTGTTGAAGTACACCAGGATGAGGAGGATATGGGTGTTGCTGGCGCTGGGGAGGAAATTGACAAGGAGGATTCTGATGGTGAGGTGGTTTGTTTAAGTCAGGCACCCGGGGAGACACCTGTTGTCCGTGGGAGGAATATGGCCATTGACATGCCTGGTGAAAATACCAAAAAAATCAGCTCTTCGGTGTGGAAGTATTTCAACAGAAATGCGGACAACATTTGTCAAGCCGTGTGTTGCCTTTGTCAAGCTGTAATAAGTAGGGGTAAGGACGTTAACCACCTCGGAACATCCTCCCTTATACGTCACCTGCAGCGCATTCATCATAAGTCAGTGACAAGTTCAAAAACTTTGGGCGACAGCGGAAGCAGTCCACTGACAAGTAAATCCCTTCCTCTTGTAACCATGCTCACGCAAACCACCCCACCAACTCCCTCAGTGTCAATTTCCTCCTTCCCCAGGAATGCCAATAGTCCTGCAGGCCATGTCACTGGCAATTCTGACGAGTCCTCTCCTGCCTGGGATTCCTCCGATGCATCCTTGCGTGTAACGCCTACTGCTGCTGGCGCTGCTGTTGTTGCTGCTGGGAGTCGATGGTCATCCCAGAGGGGAAGTCGTAAGACCACTTTTACTACTTCCACCAAGCAATTGACTGTCCAACAGTCCTTTGCGAGGAAGATGAAATATCACAGCAGTCATCCTGCTGCAAAGCGGATAACTGAGGCCTTGGCATCCTGGGCGGTGAGAAACGTGGTTCCGGTATCCATCATTACTGCAGAGCCAACTATAGACTTGTTTGAGGTACTGTGTCCCCGGTACCAAATACCATCTAGGTTCCATTTCTCTAGGCAGGCGATACCGAAAATGTACACAGACCTCAGAAAAAGACTCACCAGTGTCCTAAAAAATGCAGTTGTACCCAATGTCCACTTAACCACAGACATGTGGACAAGTGGAGCAGGGCAGACTCAGGACTATATGACTGTGACAGCCCACTGGGTAGATGTATTGACTCCCGCCGCAAGAACAGCAGCGGCGGCACCAGTAGCAGCATCTCGCAAACGCCAACTCTTTCCTAGGCAGGCTACGCTTTGTATCACCGCTTTCCAGAATACGCACACAGCTAAAAACCTCTTACGGCAACTGAGGAAGATCATCGCAGAATGGCTTACCCCAATTGGACTCTCCTGTGGATTTGTGGCACCGGACAACGCCAGCAATATTGTGTGTGCATTAAATATGGGCAAATTCCAGCACGTCCCATGTTTTGCACATACCTTGAATTTGGTGGTGCAGAATTATTTAAAAAACGAGAGGGGCGTGCAAGAGATGCTGTCGGTGGCCAGAAGAATTGCGGGACACTTTCGGCGTACAGGCACCACGTACAGAAGACTGGAGCACCACCAAAAACGCCTGAACCTGCCCTGCCATCATCTGAAGCAAGAAGTGGTAATGAGGTGGAATTCAACCCTCTATATGCTTCAGAGGTTGGAGGAGCAGCAAAAGGCCATTCAAGCCTATACAACTGAGCATGATATAGGAGGTGGAATGCACCTATCTCAAGCGCAGGTGAGAATGATTTCAACGTTGTGCAAGGTTCTGCAACCTTTTGAACTTGCCACACGTGAAGTCAGTTCAGACACTGCCAGCCTGAGTCAGGTCATTCCCCTCATCAGGCTTTTGCAGAAGAAGCTGGAGACATTGAAGGAGGAGCTAACACTGAGCGATTCCGCTAGGCATGTGGGACTTGTGGAAGGAGCCCTTAATTCGCTTAACAAGGATTCACGGGTGGTCAATCTGTTGAAATCAGAGCACTACATTTTGGCCACCGTGCTCGATCCTAGATTTAAAACCTACGTTGTATCTCTCTTTCCGGCAGACACAAGTCTGCAGGGGTTCAAAGAACTGCTGGTGAGAAAATTGTCAAGTCAAGCGGAACGCGACCTGTCAACATCTCCTCCTTCACATTCTCCCGCAACTGGGGGTGCGAGGAAAAGGCTCAGAATTCCGAGCCCACTCGCTGGCAGTGATGCAGGGCAGTCTGGAGCGACTGCTGATGCTGACATCTGGTCCGGACTGAAGGACCTGACAACGATTACGGACATGTCGTCTACTGTCACTGCATATGATTCTCTCACCATTGAAAGAATGGTGGAGGATTATATGAGTGACCGCATCCAAGTAGGCACGTCAGACAGTCCGTACGTATACTGGCAGGAAAAAGAGGCAATTTGGAGGCCCTTGCACAAACTGGCTTTATTCTACCTAAGTTGCCCTCCCACAAGTGTGTACTCCGAAAGAGTGTTTAGTGCCGCCGCTCACCTTGTCAGCAATCGGCGTACGAGGTTACTTCCAGAAAATGTGGAGAAGATGATGTTCATTAAAATGAATTATAATCAATTCCTCCATGGAGACATTCACCAGCAGCAATTGCCTCCACAAAGTACACAGGGAGCTGTGATGGTGGATTCCAGTGGGGACGAATTGATAATCTGTGAGGAGGGGGATGTACACGGTGATGAATCGGAGGATGATGATGAGGTGGACATCTTGCCTCTGTAGAGCCAGTTTGTGCAAGGAGAGATTAATTGCTTCTTTTTTGGTGGGGGTCCAAACCAACCCGTCATTTCAGTCACAGTCGTGTGGCAGACCCTGTCACTGAAATGATGGGTTGGTTA
This sequence comes from Pseudophryne corroboree, assembly GCF_028390025.1. Lineage (NCBI taxonomy): Eukaryota > Metazoa > Chordata > Amphibia > Anura > Myobatrachidae > Pseudophryne > Pseudophryne corroboree. The sequence continues at coordinate 168,951,900 of NC_086447.1, read as the reverse complement.
AAGTGTGCATGTCCTGTTTATACAACATAAGGGTGGGTGGGAGGGCCCAAGGACAATTCCATCTTGCACCTCTTTTTTCTTTCATTTTTCTTTGCGTCATGTGCTGTTTGGGGAGTGTTTTTTGGAAGGACCATCCTACATGACACTGCAGTGCCACTCCTAGATGGGCCAGGTGTTTGTGTCGGCCACTAGGGTCGCTTAGCTTACTCACACAGCTACCTCATTGCGCCTCTTTTTTTTCTTCTTTGCGTCATGTGCTGTTTGGGGAGTGTTTTTTGGAAGGGCCATCCTGCGTGACACTGCAGTGCCACTCCTAGATGGGCCAGGTGTTTGTGTCGGCCACTAGGGTCGCTGAGCTTAGTCACACAGCTACCTCATTGCGCCTCTTTTTTTCTTTGCGTTATGTGCTGTTTGGGGAGTGTTTTTTGGAAGGGCCATCCTGCGTGACACTGCAGTGCCACTCCTAGATGGGCCAGGTGTTTGTGTCGGCCACTTGGGTCGCTGAGCTTAGTCATCCAGCGACCTCGGTGCAAATTTTAGGACTAAAAATAATATTGTGAGGTGTGAGGTGTTCAGAATAGACTGAAAATGAGTGGAAATTATGGTTATTGAGGTTAACAATACTTTGGGATCAAAATGACCCCCAAATTCTATGATTTAAGCTGTTTTTTAGGGTTTTTTGAAAAAAACACCCGAATCCAAAACACACCCGAATCCGACAAAAAAAAATCGGTGAGGTTTTGCCAAAACGCGTTCGAACCCAAAACACGGCCACGGAACCGAACCCAAAACCAAAACACAAAACCCGAAAAATTTCCGGTGCACATCTCTACTTAGTACCCATAAGAAAATATTTCTACTTGCACCACCGAATATACTTCACATGTATCCTGCTCCTTAGACGATATAAGGGCAGGAATCTGTTTGGTTACTATGGGCAACCAGCCTTTTTAAATATAACTCACATCTGAATAAATTAATCCATAGGAAGGTATTAGCTAAAGCAGGAGTTACTAACATGATAGGTTAGAGTGCATTATGTTGGGAATGTTGTTAGATGAAACACAAAACAAATGTAGGAATCAGGAAAACATGGCATGTATGTGCTATATAAAGGAAATTCATTTGTTTTTATTTTGTTTAAAAAAAACAAAAATTGATACACAAACAATACATGTTTGACATGTGCAATTCACATGTATTTGCTAATAATAAACATGTGTGCTGCATGAGAGATTAACATATTTTGCTAATATTTAACATAATAACATTTCCAGGGAGTGTAAATGTATTGTACATACCATCTCTGAGAGTGCTAGAGCTATAATGGCCCGTTGATGCATTTGCATTGCAAACAGCTGCGTCCTATTGGCAATGATTAGCTAGGTGCACCCTGTCAGGCACCTGTGGCGGCCGTTCGCTAGCTGTGTGCAGCCCTAAACTTACTCTTCTACTGCAAATGCCTGGTGTGTACCAGCAACGGGCAGCTTCACTGCGGGGCGAAAACCACACCTACAGACCTTAGCATACTCTCCCACAAGACACCCACCTTCACGCCCCTTTTCGCTAGTCAGCGAAGCCATTCCCCCGCACCGTCTTCAGTACGCCTCTTTGTCGTTGCATGGCTGCAAACACAGAAAGCGTGTGTATTTCTGCACATTTGTCTATGGCGAACTTGGCACATGCACATTCAGTACTTTGCACGTGCACATTTGGCTAAATCCCGCTGTTTGCAATGCGAAGATCAGCTGCGATCAACTTGGAATGACCCTCTTGGTACAGTGCTTGGAATAAACTGTACTGGGACCTTTAAACTTGATAATGCGTTCCTTTGAGATTAATGTACGACTGACTGATGCAATTGCATTACATCATATCCGAATAAGGTTAATTTTTGGTGAAATTTATACCGTTAGCAATTAAGCTGGACATTTATTTTCATCCAGAATGACTTGCCCATAACAACTCATCATTTTCCGATTGTGGTACAGTGGCGCACCCAGGGGGGGTTTCCGAGCACCCAGAAACCCCCCTCCACTTAAAAAAAAAAAAAAATAATAATTCTTTTTTTTTTAGCTGCATGAGTATTATTAATGGCTGTCTAGCGTCCTCTGCAGCCTGCTGTCTTCCTGGTGGCACTTGTAAGTGCAATAAAAGTTTACTTTATTTTAATTATAGTACATATATATCCATGTGCATACATATATACACATGTATATACATACATATATATAAACACACAAACACACATACATATGATATATATATATACATGTGTATATATATGTGTACTGTATGTGTGTGCACATATATATATATATATATGCATGTTTAATATGCTATGTATATGTGTATATGTATGTGTGTGTATATATATATATATGTATATATGTGTAGATATATGTATATATATATATATATATATATATATACACACACACACACACAGACACACTAGTTTTACGGACCTAACATATACTGGGTCACCTCAGTCCCCACCCCCGTGATTGGCTCCGCCCAGTTCTGGAAACCCCCCCATGCAAATCCTGCGTTTGCCACTGTGGTACACCACTTTTTGATGGGTCTGGTTCCCATACTGGGGAGGAAAGCTTTCTTAGGTTCGGTTAACAAGGGACATCTTTTCTTCATATGGGGTACATCCTTACTATTTCCAGAATGTATTGGCATTACACTTCCAGTTTTGTGAATGTAGTAATAACAGACATTACCATTATATTAAGCCTTGATGATTTACAATTTTAATACATACAGTATGTATGTACACAATGTGTAACATGATTTGGTGCTCGATGGGAACCTTTTCCTTATTTTTGGACTAGGTAATTTTAGTATTGGACATGAAATAGACCACTTACAGATTCGAGGATAATGAGTTTTTGCCATTTTGGATGTACTGTACATGTTTTTATGAAATTCTAATTATGAGGAGTGCTGTAAACCGAAGTAAGTGCAAGTGGCTTTTCATCACCCCTGAGGAAGTCTGAATGACAAGATATAGCTATGTCATGATGTAACACGTTGGATATACTGTACATTGATTGGCTATCTTCTATTCAGATAAGCATGTGTTACTTGATTTTATATTTTTATTGCTCTGTTATATATCATATTTTATATTCTGCATTATAGTTTATTTTTATCTTTTATTAAGTTTTAAATAAAATACAGATTTCTTGTCATCGAGGACTACTTGTGGAGTCATTGGACATCAGATAGGCTCTACTTTATAATTATTGGTACGGGTTTGCTTTTTACATGCCAATTATAATTTGCATTTTTGGTGATCATTATTATATATTGCACTAGGAGGCACCCTTATTTCTTTAGTACATACTGAACACACATTTTAATGTGAAAGAATATTAATTATATAGTTAATGGTCAGTTGTTTAGCACAATATATGTTTACCACCAAAATAAGATCAGTTTCTTAAATGAATAGAAAAACATCTAGATAAGATATTGATTTTTTATCTTCAACTGGCTTTATTTTCTTCTCATATATATTTCAAGGAATTTCTTATTGACCTGAAAGACACTCTGAATAGGCTTGGCGAAAATATGTTGTCTTGCAACGGCTTGATGCTGAGAATACATTAAATGCTGTAACAGATTGGAAAGATTTAAGGTATCATCATAGCCAGGTTTGGGAATATTAACAGTCACTGTGGAGATTGATGGAAGTGGAGAGAGCGTGGATCCTGCTGCACGTGTTTCGCGTTGTAGATAGTGGTCACCTTCTATATCATGTATATAGCTGTAATAGCAAATATAGATCTGGGTGTTAGAGGTTTCATGTTGGTTCCTTTCATTTTGTCTCTGTCCCCAAAAAGACGCACAATAGTATCATGTAAAAATGGACATTTTCTTTGAAAAGAACCATGATGCTGACTGCAAGTGTACTCTGCAACCAGTGGAGAAATACATTTTATGGGCAAAACCAGTGGTTTCCAAACTCGTCTTCATGGCACCCTAACAGTACAAATGTTAATTATGTCCATGCTTGAAGCACAAATGGTTAAATCAAAGTGACTGGGATACTACGTAAGCTACCCGTGCTGAAGCATGGATATTTGTAAATCCTGGACTGTTAGGGCACCTTTAGGACCAAGTTTGGGACCAGCTGGACTAAACAATTCTTTAGTTCATCTTTTGAATGCATTATGTTACTTTGGGTTGAGGCAGTGTCGGACTGGGACATGAAGGGCCCACTGGGGTAATGTAGTGGTGGAGGCCCATGCACATAGGGGTACAGCCAGTCTACAGAGAGGCTATGGCCAGACACCACAGAGGTTTTGCAAACTGTTAGAGAGTGCATGGGCTGGGGCCCTTGACAAATATATATAGAGAATACTGCTAGGTCATGCATGATTATGTACCAGATTAATAACAGCACTGCATTGTAGAAAATCCATCATAGTCCTATGCAGTATAATGCAACATATATTTAATGTATAATTTAAGAGAACCTGATCCCTTGAGGAGGAGGTGGACACACACACACACACACACACACACACACACACACACGTACTCAATCACTCACTCGCTCTCACTTACTTACACACACACACACACACACACACACACACACACACACACACACACACACACACATGAAGTGGGACCCACCAGGGGTTTCCCCTATACCCCTGTGGGCCAGTCAAACTCTGAGTTGCGGTGTGGATGCGGGGGTTCCTCACTCATTTCTAGGGCTAAATATTCAGCAGTTTTGGCTGTTGGACTTAAAGGGGCAATTAAATTCAATACAAAAGCTTGCTCTATATTGAATATACAGGTTTGCCCCTTGAAATCTATTGGCTTAAACTACACAAGACGTGGAGTCCTAAAAAAGGGCTGCATATTAAATGGGTGTAGTACGGGTGACCGGCGGTCTCCTGACCGCCGGTCACCTTACCGACTCCGGGATCCCGGCAGCATACCGACGCCGGGATCCCGGCGGGGAGGGGCGAATGCAGCAAGCACCTTGCGGGCTCGCTGCGCTCGCTACGCTGCGGGCTCGGTGGCGACCTGCGGTCGCCACGGGTTCTATTCCCACTCTATGGGTGTCGTGGACACCCACGAGTGGAAATAGTCCCTGTTGGTCGGCATGCCGACCATCGGGATAGTGAGCCGTCGGGCTCACGGAGGAGGTCATGTGACTGTCGGTCAGCCGACCGGCGGTCACATGACTACCACCCTATTAAATGTAGTCCCCAGTGCATGGACATATTAAGAGAGGAGGAGGCTTGTGTGCGGTCTCCATCTGGGCCCTGTCCTCTCTACCCAGCCGCGCAGGTCTCTGGAAAAAATGGCACAATGGACATTTTCCCAGTGATTTTTTTTTTTTTACTGCACATGAGAAAAACGCTGGAAAAATGTCTGTCGCTCCAATTTCCTGGTGATTTGGCAGTACTGACACTGCCGATGTGGGACTCTGGAGAGGTAAGTATTGAGTAAATAGGTGCAAGGTATGTGGTGTGGGCCCAGGGGCCTGTGTGCACTGCACACACTACACCCATTATAGATATGCCACTGCCCTGCTGTGAAAACAGGTATGTCAGATGTATGAAAACTCTAAAAATAATGATTCAGAGTTAAAGGTTTCCAATTTTAAATGTAGCTCCCCACTGTGGACTCACATTTATTTATTGATTAGGTGCCTTTATAACCCCTTATTGACAGCTATTGACAATGAAAGAGCTGGCGTTGCGGGGCACAGGCCCCTCACAGCAGTGACATGACAAAACCAGAGGAATTTAGTGGGCACTAGGACCTAGGAGTCGGAGGACCGCAGCCAGGCTGAGTGCAAAGTCTAGGACGTGTTTGATTGGCTGCCGCTGGGCGGGAAGACTAGAGAGGCGGAGTTACCTCTAGAGATGAGCGCCGAAAATTTTTCGGGTTTTGTGTTTTGGTTTTGGGTTCGGTTCCGCGGCCGTGTTTTGGGTTCGACCGCGTTTTGGCAAAACCTCACCGAATTTTTTTTGTCGGATTCGGGTGTGTTTTGGATTCGGGTGTTTTTTTTAAAAAACACTAAAAAACAGCTTAAATCATAGAATTTGGGGGTCATTTTGATCCCAAAGTATTATTAACCTCAAAAACCATAATTTACACTCATTTTCAGTCTATTCTGAATACCTCACACCTCACAATATTATTTTTAGTCCTAAAATTTGCACCTAGGTCGCTGGATGACTAAGCTAAGCGACCCTAGTGGCCGACTCAAACACCGGGCCCATCTAGGAGTGGCACTGCAGTGTCACGCAGGATGTCCCTTCCAAAAAACCCTCCCCAAACAGCACATGACGCAAAGAAAAAAAGAGGCGCAATGAGGTAGCTGTGTGAGTAAGATAAGCGACCCTAGTGGCCGACACAAACACCGGGCCCATCTAGGAGTGTCACTGCAGTGTCACGCAGGATGTCCCTTCCAAAATACCCTCCCCAAACAGCACATGACGCAAAGAAAAAAAGAGGCGCAATGAGGTAGCTGTGTGAGTAAGATAAGCGACCCTAGTGGCCGACACAAACACCGGGCCCATCTAGGAGTGTCACTGCAGTGTCACGCAGGATGTCCCTTCCAAAAAACCCTCCCCAAACAGCACATGACGCAAAGAAAAAAAGAGGCGCAATGAGGTAGCTGTGTGAGTAAGATAAGCGACCCTAGTGGCCGACACAAACACCGGGCCCATCTAGGAGTGTCACTGCAGTGTCACGCAGGATGTCCCTTCCAAAAAACCCTCCCCAAACAGCACATGATGCAAAGAAAAAAAGAGGCGCAATGAGGTAGCTGTGTGAGTAAGATAAGTGACCCTAGTGGCCGACACAAACACCGGGCCCATCTAGGAGTGGCACTGCAGTGTCACACAGGATGTCCCTTCCAAAAAACCCTCCCCAAACAGCACATGACGCAAAGAAAAAAAGAGGCGCAATGAGGTAGCTGTGTGAGTAAGATAAGCGACCCTAGTGGCCGACACAAACACCGGGCCCATCTAGGAGTGGCACTGCAGTGTCACGCAGGATGTCCCTTCCAAAAAACCCTCCCCAAACAGCACATGACGCAAAGAAAAATTAAAGAAAAAAGAGGTGCAAGATGGAATTGTCCTTGGGCCCTCCCACCCACCCTTATGTTGTATAAACAGGACATGCACACTTTAACCAACCCATCATTTCAGTGACAGGGTCTGCCACACGACTGTGACTGAAATGACGGGTTGGTTTGGACCCCCACCAAAAAAGAAGCAATTAATCTCTCCTTGCACAAACTGGCTCTACAGAGGCAAGATGTCCACCTCATCATCATCCTCCGATATATCACCGTGTACATCCCCCTCCTCACAGATTATCAATTCGTCCCCACTGGAATCCACCATCTCAGCTCCCTGTGTACTTTGTGGAGGCAATTGCTGCTGGTCAATGTCTCCACGGAGGAATTGATTATAATTCATTTTAATGAACATCATCTTCTCCACATTTTCTGGATGTAACCTCGTACGCCGATTGCTGACAAGGTGAGCGGCGGCACTAAACACTCTTTCGGAGTACACACTTGTGGGAGGGCAACTTAGGTAGAATAAAGCCAGTTTGTGCAAGGGCCTCCAAATTGCCTCTTTTTCCTGCCAGTATAAGTACGGACTGTGTGACGTGCCTACTTGGATGCGGTCACTCATATAATCCTCCACCATTCTTTCAATGGTGAGAGAATCATACGCAGTGACAGTAGACGACATGTCCGTAATCGTTGTCAGGTCCTTCAGTCCGGACCAGATGTCAGCATCAGCAGTCGCTCCAGACTGCCCTGCATCACCGCCAGCGGGTGGGCTCGGAATTCTGAGCCTTTTCCTCGCACCCCCAGTTGCGGGAGAATGTGAAGGAGGAGATGTTGACAGGTCGCGTTCCGCTTGACTTGACAATTTTGTCACCAGCAGTTCTTTGAACCCCAGCAGACTTGTGTCTGCCGGAAAGAGAGATCCACGGTAGGCTTTAAATCTAGGATCGAGCACGGTGGCCAAAATGTAGTGCTCTGATTTCAACAGATTGACCACCCGTGAATCCTTGTTAAGCGAATTAAGGGCTCCATCCACAAGTCCCACATGCCTAGCGGAATCGCTCCGTGTTAGCTCCTCCTTCAATGTCTCCAGCTTCTTCTGCAAAAGCCTGATGAGGGGAATGACCTGACTCAGGCTGGCAGTGTCTGAACTGACTTCACGTGTGGCAAGTTCAAAGGGCATCAGAACCTTGCACAACGTTGAAATCATTCTCCACTGCACTTGAGACAGGTGCATTCCACCTCCTATATCGTGCTCAATTGTATAGGCTTGAATGGCCTTTTGCTGCTCCTCCAACCTCTGAAGCATATAGAGGGTTGAATTCCACCTCGTTACCACTTCTTGCTTCAGATGATGGCAGGGCAGGTTCAGTAGTTTTTGGTGGTGCTCCAGTCTTCTGTACGTGGTGCCTGTACGCCGAAAGTGTCCCGCAATTCTTCTGGCCACCGACAGCATCTCTTGCACGCCCCTGTCGTTTTTTTAAAAATTCTGCACCACCAAATTCAAGGCATGTGCAAAACATGGGACGTGCTGGAATTTGCCCATATTTAATGCACACACAATATTGCTGGCGTTGTCCGATGCCACAAATCCACAGGAGAGTCCAATTGGGGTAAGCCATTCCGCGATGATCTTCCTCAGTTGCCGTAAGAGGTTTTCAGCTGTGTGCGTATTCTGGAAAGCGGTGATACAAAGCGTAGCCTGCCTAGGAAAGAGTTGGCGTTTGCGAGATGCTGCTACTGGTGCCGCCGCTGCTGTTCTTGCGGCGGGAGTCCATACATCTACCCAGTGGGCTGTCACAGTCATATAGTCCTGACCCTGCCCTGCTCCACTTGTCCACATGTCCGTGGTTAAGTGGACATTGGGTACAACTGCATTTTTTAGGACACTGGTGAGTCTTTTTCTGAGGTCCGTGTACATTCTCGGTATCGCCTGCCTAGAGAAGTGGAACCTAGATGGTATTTGGTAACGGGGGCACACTGCCTCAATAAATTGTCTAGTTCCCTGTGAACTAACGGCGGATACCGGACGCACGTCTAACACCAACATAGTTGTCAAGGCCTCAGTTATCCGCTTTGCAGCAGGATGACTGCTGTGATATTTCATCTTCCTCGCAAAGGACTGTTGGACAGTCAATTGCTTACTGGAAGTAGTACAAGTGGGCTTACGACTTCCCCTCTGGGATGACCATCGACTCCCAGCAGCAACAACAGCAGCGCCAGCAGCAGTAGGCGTTACACGCAAGGATGCATCGGAGGAATCCCAGGCAGGAGAGGACTCGTCAGAATTGCCAGTGACATGGCCTGCAGGACTATTGGCATTCCTGGGGAAGGAGGAAATTGACACTGAGGGAGTTGGTGGGGTGGTTTGCGTGAGCTTGGTTACAAGAGGAAGGGATTTACTGGTCAGTGGACTGCTTCCGCTGTCGCCCAAAGTTTTTGAACTTGTCACTGACTTATTATGAATGCGCTGCAGGTGACGTATAAGGGAGGATGTTCCGAGGTGGTTAACGTCCTTACCCCTACTTATTACAGCTTGACAAAGGCAACACACGGCTTGACACCTGTTGTCCGCTTTTCTGTTGAAATACCTCCACACTGAAGAGCTGATTTTTTTGGTATTTTCACCAGGCATGTCAACGGCCATATTCCTCCCACGGACAACAGGTGTCTCCCCGGGTGCCTGACTTAAACAAACCACCTCACCATCAGAATCCTCCTGGTCAATTTCCTCCCCAGCGCCAGCAACACCCATATCCTCCTCATCCTGGTGTACTTCAACACTGACATCTTCAATCTGACTATCAGGAACTGGACTGCGGGTGCTCCTTCCAGCACTTGCAGGGGGCGTGCAAATGGTGGAAGGCGCATGCTCTTCACGTCCAGTGTTGGGAAGGTCAGGCATCGCAACCGACACAATTGGACTCTCCTTGTGGATTTGGGATTTCGAAGAACGCACAGTTCTTTGCGGTGCTTTTGCCAGCTTGAGTCTTTTCATTTTTCTAGCGAGAGGCTGAGTGCTTCCATCCTCATGTGAAGCTGAACCACTAGCCATGAACATAGGCAAGGGCCTCAGCCGTTCCTTGCCACTCCGTGTGGTAAATGGCATATTGGCAAGTTTACGCTTCTCCTCCGACAATTTTATTTTAGGTTTTGGAGTCCTTTTTTTACTGATATTTGGTGTTTTGGATTTGACATGCTCTGTACTATGACATTGGGCATCGGCCTTGGCAGACGACGTTGCTGGCATTTCATCGTCTCGGCCATGACTAGTGGCAGCAGCTTCAGCACGAGGTCGAAGTGGATCTTGATCTTTCCCTAATTTTGGAACCTCAACATTTTTGTTCTCCATATTTTAATAGGCACAACTAAAAGGCACCTCAGGTAAACAATGGAGATGGATGGATACTAGTATACTTATGGATGGACTGCCGAGTGCCGACACAGAGGTAGCTACAGCCGTGGACTACCGTACTGTACTGTGTCTGCTGCTAATATAGACTGGATGATAATGAGATGTAGTATGTATGTATAAAGAAGAAAGAAAAAAAAAACCACGGGTAGGTGGTATACAATTATGGATGGACTGCCGAGTGCCGACACAGAGGTAGCTACAGCCGTGGACTACCGTACTGTACTGTGTCTGCTGCTAATATAGACTGGATGATAATGAGATGTAGTATGTATAAAGAAGAAAGAAAAAAAAAACCACGGGTAGGTGGTATACAATTATGGATGGACTGCCGAGTGCCGACACAGAGGTAGCTACAGTCGTGGACTACCGTACTGTACTGTGTCTGCTGCTAATATAGACTGGATGATAATGAGATGTAGTATGTATAAAGAAGAAAGAAAATAAAACCACGGGTAGGTGGTATACAATTATGGATGGACTGCCGAGTGCCGACACAGAGGTAGCTACAGCCGTGGACTACCGTACTGTACTGTGTCTGCTGCTAATATAGACTGGTTGATAATGAGATGTAGTATGTATAAAGAAGAAAGAAAAAAAAAACACGGGTAGATGGTATACAATTATGGATGGACTGCCGAGTGCCGACACAGAGGTAGCTACAGCCGTGAACTACCGTACTGTGTCTGCTGCTAATATAGACTGGTTGATAATGAGATGTAGTATGTATAAAGAAGAAAGAAAAAAAAAACACGGGTAGGTGGTATACAATTATGGATGGACTGCCGAGTGCCGACACAGAGGTAGCTACAGCCGTGGACTATCGTACTGTACTGTGTCTGCTGCTAATATAGACTGGATGATAATGAGATGTAGTATGTATAAAGAAGAAAGAAAAAAAAACCACGGGTAGGTGGTATACAATTATGGATGGACTGCCGAGTGCCGACACAGAGGTAGCTACAGCCGTAAACTACCGTACTGTGTCTGCTGCTAGTAGACTGGATGATAAATAATGTTATAAAAAATATATATATATCACTACTGCAGCCGGACAGGTATATATTATATAATGACGGACCTGCTGGAGTGGACACTGTCTGTCAGCAGAATGAGTTTTTTAATTTTTATAGAATAAAAAAACACCACACAAGTCACACGACGAGTGTACTTTTTCAGGCAGACATTCAATCACAATATACTATACTGGTGGTCAGTGTGGTCAGGTCACTGGTCACAGTGGTCAGTGGTCAGTCACACTGGTAGTGGCACTCTGGCAGCAAAAGTGTGCACTGTTTAATATGTACTCCTGGCTCCTGCTATAACCTATAACTGCTCCCCAGTCTCCCCCACAATTAAGCTGTGTGAGCACAGTCAGATATTATACATAGATGATGCAGCACACTGGGCTGAGCACAGATATGGTATGTGAGTGTGACTGAGTCACTGTGTATCGTTTTTTTCAGGCAGAGAACAAGAACAGAACGGATTATTAAATAATAATAAATTATAAAACTGCACTGGTGGTCAGGTCACTGGTCATCAGTCACTAGTATAACTCCTCCTAAGCTCCAGTAAGTAAATGAAGTGTCTCACTCTCACTCTCCTATCTATTTTAATTTCTAAACGGAGAGGACGCCAGCCACGTCCTCTCCCTATCAATCTCAATGCACGTGTGAAAATGGCCGCGACGCGCGGCTCCTTATATAGAATCCGAGTCTCGCGATAGAATCCGAGCCTCGCGAGAATCCGACAGCGTGATGATGACGTTCGGGCGCGCTCGGGTTAACCGAGCAAGGCGGGAAGATCCGAGTCGCTCGGACCCGTGTAAAAAAACATGAAGTTCGGGCGGGTTCGGATTCAGAGAAACCGAACCCGCTCATCTCTAGTTACCTCCTGAGGTGTTTGCCGAGGAGTACTCTGGGGAGATCAGGGATGGTGTGACACTGCACTGTGAAGGAAGCTACAGAGAAAGGGCAGGAGACAAGTGAGCCAAATAGTCAGGTACCGCAAGTCCAAGAACACCTCAACATAAACTAGGTACCGCACAGCTATTCAGACAGAGAGAAGTCAGGGCCAGTTTTACAGAACTAACAGGCAGATGTATTAAGCCTGGAGAAGTGCTAAAGCAGTGATAAGTGGAAGGTTATAACGCACCAGCCAGTAAGCTCCAATATGTAAATTGACAGTTAGGAGCTGATTGGCTGGTGCATTATCACCTTCCACTTATCACTGATTTAGCACTTCTCCAGGCTTAATACATCTGCCCCTAGCTATTTTTAGTCAGCCTGCTACGCAGTACCAGCCTGCCATAGGGGTCTATTAATGAAGCAGTGAAAAGTGTGGAGAAGTGAATCAGTGGAGCTCACTTCTCCACTCTTTTCACTGCTTCATGAATAGACTCCTTAGTTAGAGGCTGATCCTGTGTCATATAAAAAGTAGTGATGAGCGGGTTCGGTTCCTCGGAATCCGAACCCCCCCGAACTTCACCCATTTTACACGGTTCCGAGGCAGATTCGAATCTTCCCGCCTTGCTCGGTTAACCCGAGCGCGCCCGAACGTCATCATCCCGCTGTCGGATTCTCGCGAGATTCGGATTCTATATAAGGAGCCGCGCGTCGCCGCCATTTTTCACTCGTGCATTTGAAATGATAGGGAGAGGACGTGGCTGGCGTCCTCTCAGTTTTGTTCAGGGGGCTGCAAATATCTGTGCTCACTGCTTTATTGTGGGGACTGGGTATATAGGAGGAGTACAGTGCAGAGTTTTGCTGACCAGTGACCACCAGTATTATACGTTCTCTGCCTGAAAAACGCTCCATATCTGTGCTCAGTGTGCTGCATATATCTGTGCTCACACTGCTTTATTGTGGGGACTGGGGACCACCAGTATTATATAGGAGGAGTACAGTGCAGAGTTTTGCTGACCAGTGAACAGTGACCACCAGTATTATACGTTCTCTGCCTGAAAAACGCTCCATATCTGTGCTCAGTGTGCTGCATATATCTGTGCTCACACTGCTTTATTGTGGGGACTGGGGACCAGCAGTATTATATAGGAGGAGTACAGTGCAGAGTTTTGCTGACCAGTGACCACCAGTATTATACGTTCTCTGCCTGAAAAACGCTCCATATCTGTGCTCAGTGTGCTGCATATATCTGTGCTCACACTTCTTTATTGTGGGGACTGGGGACCACCAGTATTATATAGGAGGAGTACAGTGCAGAGTTTTGCTGACCAGTGACCACCAGTATTATACGTTCTCTGCCTGAAAAACGCTCCATATCTGTGCTCAGTGTGCTGCATATATCTGTGCTCACACTGCTTTATTGTGGGGACTGGGGACCACCAGTATTATATAGGAGGAGTACAGTGCAGAGTTTTGCTGACCAGTGACCACGAGTATTATACGTTCTCTGCCTGAAAAACGCTCCATATCTGTGCTCAGTGTGCTGCATATATCTGTGCTCACACTTCTCTATTGTGGAGACTGGGGACCACCAGTATTATATAGGAGGAGTACAGTGCAGAGTTTTGCTGACCAGTGACCACCAGTATTATATGTTCTCTTTTCATATAAAAAAATATATTAAATTCAATTCTAGCATCAATATATGCATAGACCTGCTAAAAAGCTTTTGTAACAGTATAATTGATATTGCTACACACAAAGAAAAACCTATCATTAAATAGAAGCACAAGTCAGTCCCAAAATTTTGTACTTATCACCAGCTGCCACTTGTTTGCATATTTGGCTTCAGGATTCCTTATATTTCCACTTAGTGGCTGGAATAAAACTTAATGTCCCGCATCAATAGATTCCAGATTCTTTATCCACAAGGTGTAAGTATTAGTACCGCTTGAATTTCATAGATTAAGACCGTTTTTCAAATAAAAGTGCTACTGCAAAGTTCCCCCTTAATCCAAGATTTTATTCAGACTGTGGAACTTTAGATAAATATATATATGACCAGACTTAGTTTTCCCTAAGGGGAATAGACTCCTATCCAATGACACACAGATGGTAATGTGTCTAACACCTGAGGAATGATTGTCAATTTAGAGAACTATGTCTCACTTCACCGCAGCCCGAGTATGGTGTCGGTATCTTCCTTCCAAAGGCAGCCATAGCTAGCAGTCGTTATTTCTTCACTGATACCGCTCTGCTCACGGGACGTAGCGTGTCCACCTGTGAGACCCCAAGCCGCGGCAGTGTACCTCAGGAGTCTTCTCTACTGTAGCCGTCAGGCTTCCCCCTGCCGGAGCTTATAGATCCACTGCGTGGTGTGATGATGTACTGCGGCGTCCAGCTACGGCAGCGTGCCGCTGGGTTTCCCCTGCTGGAGCCGTCCGACTTCTCCTCACCAGAGCCCAATCAGGCAGTTTGTAGGGTTTTGCAGTCAATAGTAGTATTGCTGGTCCTCCCGATCGAAAGCAAGGGAGTCTGTCTCACCGTCCTAGTGGGGGGTATTCAAAAGCACTTAGCAGAATGTCCTTAACGCGTTTCTCCGTTGTAGAATTTTAACGGTTTCATCAGAAGGTAACTACCTGTGCTTGACCCACCTCTATTTAAGAGGGATCTCCTCCAATCAAACTCTCTCATTCATTATGAGGGGCAGGTGTGCAGCAGGTGTATATGCATATATGCATTTTGTGGTCAGCTGGATAGACTCCATTTTAATAAATTGCAGGGAACATATCCCATAAAAACATACATTGAAATACCATAATACTAATCACATCCTCATCAGAGGGATAATACATACAAATAAGAATAGAAATAAACATTCTTTACATTTCTTTGTGTGATTTCTAACAATGGCAGCACGTGAGTGAATTATTATCACCTCTATCAACCCAATCCCAAATAAAAAACATATCATCTATGTACCTGCCATAGAGCACCAAGTTCGCCCCATATGGGCCCGACCAAATAAAGGTCTCTTCAAATCGGCCCATATATAGATTGGCAAAACTAGGGGCGAACTTGGTGCCCATGGCAGTACCCAGAACCTGCAAATAAAATTGTGCATTAAAAGTGAAATAATTGTGCATAAGAGTGAAAATGATAGCATCTAAAACAAACCTAAGTCTTGCCTCACTTAGGTCGACATCATGGAGGAGGAAGCTTTTGATCGCCTCTACTCCCCCTGTACAGGAAAGTGTATCTGAAAATGTAATATAATATAATTAATGGAGAGAATAGTGGATACTATAAATTAAACTGACACTTAGAAACACATTTTTTATTGATTGAGACTTTTTAGTCAAATGAAGTCTAGAGTGGGATTAGAACCCAGGAGAATATGTTGATAGTCCATGGCTCTCTCCATTAGGCTATGCCTAATATGGCTAGCCAAGATAGTAATTTAGATCCGTTTAACCTATAGATTGATAGAGGTGATAATAATTCACTCACGTGCTGCCATTGTTAGAAATCACACAAAGAAATGTAAAGAATGTTTATTTCTATTCTTATTTGTATGTATTATCCCTCTGATGAGGATGTGATTAGTATTATGGTATTTCAATGTATGTTTTTATGGGATATGTTCCCTGCAATTTATTAAAATGGAGTCTATCCAGCTGACCACAAAATGCATATATGCATATACACCTGCTGCACACCTGCCCCTCATAATGAATGAGAGAGTTTGATTGGAGGAGATCCCTCTTAAATAGAGGTGGGTCAAGCACAGGTAGTTACCTTCTGATGAAACCGTTAAAATTCTACAACGGAGAAACGCATTAAGGACATTCTGCTAAGTGCTTTTGAATACCCCCCACTAGGACGGTGAGACAGACTCCCTTGCTTTCGATCGGGAGGACCAGCAATACTACTATTGACTGCAAAACCCTACAAACTGCCTGATTGGGCTCTGGTGAGGAGAAGTCGGACGGCTCCAGCAGGGGAAACCCAGCGGCACGCTGCCGTAGCTGGACGCCGCAGCACATCATCACACCACGCAGTGGATCTATAAGCTCCGGCAGGGGGAAGCCTGACGGCTACATAGAGAAGACTCCTGAGGTACACTGCCGCGGCTTGGGGTCTCACAGGTGGACACGCTACGTCCCGTGAGCAGAGCGGTATCAGTGAAGAAATAACGACTGCTAGCTATGGCTGCCTTTGGAAGGAAGATACCGACACCATACTCGGGCTGCGGTGAGGTGAGACATAGTTCTCTAAATTGACAATCATTCCTCAGGTGTTAGACACATTACCATCTGTGTGTCATTGGATAGGAGTCTATTCCCCTTAGGGAAAACTAAGTCTGGTCATATATATATTTATCTAAAGTTCCACAGTCTGAATAAAATCTTGGATTAAGGGGGAACTTTGCAGTAGCACTTTTATTTGAAAAACGGTCTTAATCTATGAAATTCAAGCGGTACTAATACTTACACCTTGTGGATAAAGAATCTGGAATCTATTGATGCGGGACATTAAGTTTTATTCCAGCCACTAAGTGGAAATATAAGGAATCCTGAAGCCAAATATGCAAACAAGTGGCAGCTGGTGATAAGTACAAAATTTTGGGACTGACTTGTGCTTCTATTTAATGATAGGTTTTTCTTTGTGTGTAGCAATATCAATTATACTGTTACAAAAGCTTTTTAGCAGGTCTATGCATATATTGATGCTAGAATTGAATTTTATATATTTTTTAATATGAAATAAAAATCGTTTAAAATCTTTATGCGCTCTCTCACATAAGTGATTGTTTGGTGTAGAATTTGGTAGTACTTCAGAATACTAAATGGGAGCTGCACCTAGATTTTGAGCAGTGTGATCAGCTAAGTAAATTGGATGCTGTATAGAAATTAATTAATATTCTGTTTTCAATACATCTGCGCCTGAATTTATATCTACGCACGGACGCAGGGGGAACCACAATTAAGTTGGGCCCTGTACGCCCGTGCGTCTGTATATCTGTATTGTTATATGTTCTCTGCCTGAAAAACGCTCCATATCTGTGCTCAGTGTGCTGCACATATCTGTACTCACACTGCTTTATTGTGGGGACCACCAGTATTATATAGGAGGAGTACAGTGCAGAGTTTTGCTGACCAGTGACCAGTGACCACCAGTATTATACGTTCTCAGCCTGAAAAACGCTCCATATCTGTGCTGCATTGTAGTATATAGTAGGAGTACAGTGCATAATTTTGCTGACCACCTGTATATAATAGAGATGAGCGCCTGAAATTTTTCGGGTTTTGTGTTTTGGTTTTGGGTTCGGTTCCGCGGCCGTGTTTTGGGTTCGAACGCGTTTTGGCAAAACCTCACCGAATTTTTTTTGTCGGATTCGGGTGTGTTTTGGATTCGGGTGTTTTTTTCAAAAAACACTAAAAAACAGCTTAAATCATAGAATTTGGGGGTCATTTTGATCCCAAAGTATTATTAACCTCAAAAACCATAATTTACACTCATTTTCAGTCTATTCTGAATACCTCACACCTCACAATATTATTTTTAGTCCTAAAATTTGCACCGAGGTCGCTGTGTGAGTAAGATAAGCGACCCTAGTGGCCGACACAAACACCGGGCCCATCTAGGAGTGGCACTGCAGTGTCACGCAGGATGTCCCTTCCAAAAAACCCTCCCCAAACAGCACATGACGCAAAGAAAAAAAGAGGCGCAATGAGGTAGCTGTGTGAGTAAGATTAGCGACCCTAGTGGCCGACACAAACACCGGGCCCATCTAGGAGTGGCACTGCAGTGTCACGCAGGATGGCCCTTCCAAAAAACCCTCCCCAAACAGCACATGACGCAAAGAAAAAAAGAGGCGCAATGAGGTAGCTGTGTGAGTAAGATTAGCGACCCTAGTGGCCGACACAAACACCGGGCCCATCTAGGAGTGGCACTGCAGTGTCACGCAGGATGTCCCTTCCAAAAAACCCTCCCCAAACAGCACATGACGCAAAGAAAAAAAGAGGCGCAATGAGGTAGCTGTGTGAGTAAGATTAGCGACCCTAGTGGCCGACACAAACACCGGGCCCATCTAGGAGTGGCACTGCAGTGTCACGCAGGATGTCCCTTCCAAAAAACCCTCCCCAAACAGCACATGACGCAAAGAAAAAAAGAGGCGCAATGAGGTAGCTGACTGTGTGAGTAAGATTAGCGACCCTAGTGGCCGACACAAACACCGGGCCCATCTAGGAGTGGCACTGCAGTGTCACGCAGGATGTCCCTTCCAAAAAACCCTCCCCAATCAGCACATGATGCAAAGAAAAAGAAAAGAAAAAAGAGGTGCAAGATGGAATTGTCCTTGGGCCCTCCCACCCACCCTTATGTTGTATAAACAAAACAGGACATGCACACTTTAACCAACCCATCATTTCAGTGACAGGGTCTGCCACACGACTGTGACTGATATGACGGGTTGGTTTGGACCCCCCCCAAAAAAGAATCAATTAATCTCTCCTTGCACAAACTGGCTCTACAGAGGCAAGATGTCCACCTCATCTTCACCCTCCGATATATCACCGTGTACATCCCCCTCCTCACAGATTATCAATTCGTCCCCACTGGAATCCACCATCTCAGCTCCCTGTGTACTTTGTGGAGGCAATTGCTGCTGGTCAATGTCTCCGCGGAGGAATTGATTATAATTAATTTTAATGAACATCATCTTCTCCACATTTTCTGGATGTAACCTCGTACGCCGATTGCTGACAAGGTGAGCGGCGGCACTAAACACTCTTTCGGAGTACACACTTGTGGGAGGGCAACTTAGGTAGAATAAAGCCAGTTTGTGCAAGGGCCTCCAAATTGCCTCTTTTTCCTGCCAGTATAAGTACGGACTGTGTGACGTGCCTACTTGGATGCGGTCACTCATATAATCCTCCACCATTCTATCAATGTTGAGAGAATCATATGCAGTGACAGTAGACGACATGTCCGTAATCGTTGTCAGGTCCTTCAGTCCGGACCAGATGTCAGCATCAGCAGTCGCTCCAGACTGCCCTGCATCACCGCCAGCGGGTGGGCTCGGAATTCTGAGCCTTTTCCTCGCACCCCCAGTTGCGGGAGAATGTGAAGGAGGAGATGTTGACAGGTCGCGTTCCGCTTGACTTGACAATTTTGTCACCAGCAGGTATTTCAACCCCAGCAGACTTGTGTCTGCCGGAAAGAGAGATCCAAGGTAGGCTTTAAATCTAGGATCGAGCACGGTGGCCAAAATGTAGTGCTCTGATTTCAACAGATTGACCACCCGTGAATCCTTGTTAAGCGAATTAAGGGCTGCATCCACAAGTCCCACATGCCTAGCGGAATCGCTCCCTTTTAGCTCCTTCTTCAATGCCTCCAGCTTCTTCTGCAAAAGCCTGATGAGGGGAATGACCTGACTCAGGCTGGCAGTGTCTGAACTGACTTCACGTGTGGCAAGTTCAAAGGGCATCAGAACCTTGCACAACGTTGAAATCATTCTCCACTGCACTTGAGACAGGTGCATTCCACCTCCTATATCGTGCTCAATTGTATAGGCTTGAATGGCCTTTTGCTGCTCCTCCAACCTCTGAAGCATATAGAGGGTTGAATTCCACCTCGTTACCACTTCTTGCTTCAGATGATGGCAGGGCAGGTTCAGTAGTTTTTGGTGGTGCTCCAGTCTTCTGTACGTGGTGCCTGTACGCCGAAAGTGTCCCGCAATTCTTCTGGCCACCGACAGCATCTCTTGCACGCCCCTGTCGTTTTTTAAAAAATTCTGCACCACCAAATTCAAGGTATGTGCAAAACATGGGACGTGCTGGAATTTGCCCATATTTAATGCACACACAATATTGCTGGCGTTGTCCGATGCCACAAATCCACAGGAGAGTCCAATTGGGGTAAGCCATTCCGCGATGATCTTCCTCAGTTGCCGTAAGAGGTTTTCAGCTGTGTGCGTATTCTGGAAAGCGGTGATACAAAGCGAAGCCTGCCTAGGAAAGAGTTGGCGTTTGCGAGATGCTGCTACTGGTGCCGCCGCTGCTGTTCTTGCGGCGGGAGTCCATACAACTACCCAGTGGGCTGTCACAGTCATATAGTCCTGACCCTGCCCTGCTCCACTTGTCCACATGTCCGTGGTTAAGTGGACATTGGGTACAACTGCATTTTTTAGGACACTGGTGAGTCTTTTTCTGACGTCCGTGTACATTCTCGGTATCGCCTGCCTAGAGAAGTGGAACCTAGATGGTATTTGGTAACGGGGGCACACTGCCTCAATAAATTGTCTAGTTCCCTGTGAACTAACGGCGGATACCGGACGCACGTCTAACACCAACATAGTTGTCAAGGCCTCAGTTATCCGCTTTGCAGTAGGATGACTGCTGTGATATTTCATCTTCCTCGCAAAGGACTGTTGAACAGTCAATTGCTTACTGGAAGTAGTACAAGTGGGCTTACGACTTCCCCTCTGGGATGACCATCGACTCCCAGCGGCAACAACAGCAGCGCCAGCAGCAGTAGGCGTTACACGCAAGGATGCATCGGAGGAATCCCAGGCAGGAGAGGACTCGTCAGAATTGCCAGTGACATGGCCTGCAGGACTATTGGCATTCCTGGGGAAGGAGGAAATTGACACTGAGGGAGTTGGTGGGGTGGTTTGCGTGAGCTTGGTTACAAGAGGAAGGGATTTACTGGTCAGTGGACTGCTTCCGCTGTCACCCAAAGTTTTTGAACTTGTCACTGACTTATTATGAATGCGCTGCAGGTGACGTATAAGGGAGGATGTTCCGAGGTGGTTAACGTCCTTACCCCTACTTATTACAGCTTGACAAAGGGAACACACGGCTTGACACCTGTTGTCCGCATTTCTGGTGAAATACCTCCACACCGAAGAGCTGATTTTTTTGGTATTTTCACCTGGCATGTCAACGGCCATATTCCTCCCACGGACAACAGGTGTCTCCCCGGGTGCCAGACTTAAACAAACCACCTCACCATCAGAATCCTCCTGGTCAATTTCCTCCCCAGCGCCAGCAACACCCATATCCTCCTCATCCTGGTGTACTTCAACACTGACATCTTCAATCTGACTATCAGGAACTGGACTGCGGGTGCTCCTTCCAGCACTTGCAGGGGGCGTGCAAATGGTGGAAGGCGCATGCTCTTCACGTCCAGTGTTGGGAAGGTCAGGCATCGCAACCGACACAATTGGACTCTCCTTGTGGATTTGGGATTTCGAAGAATGCACAGTTCTTTGCTGTGCTGCTTTTGCCAGCTTGAGTCTTTTCATTTTTCTAGCGAGAGGCTGAGTGCTTCCATCCTCATGTGAAGCTGAACCACTAGCCATGAACATAGGCCAGGGCCTCAGCCGTTCCTTGCCACTCCGTGTGGTAAATGGCATATTGGCAAGTTTACGCTTCTCCTCCGACAATTTTATTTTAGGTTTTGGAGTCCTTTTTTTTCTGATATTTGGTGTTTTGGATTTGACATGCTCTGTACTATGACATTGGGCATCGGCCTTGGCAGACGACGTTGCTGGCATTTCATCGTCTCGGCCATGACTAGTGGCAGCAGCTTCAGCACGAGGTGGAAGTGGATCTTGATCTTTCCCTAATTTTGGAACCTCAACATTTTTGTTCTCCATATTTTAATAGGCACAACTAAAAGGCACCTCAGGTAAACAATGGAGATGGATACTAGTATACAATTATGGACTGCCTGCCGACTGCAGACACAGAGGTAGCCACAGCCGTGAACTACCGTACTGTACTGTGTCTGCAGCTAATATAGACTGGTTGATAAAGAGAAGATGTCTATGTAACTATGTATGTATAAAGAAGACTGAAAAAAATCCACGGTTAGGTGGTATACAATTATGGACGGACTGCCTGCCGAGTGCAGACACAGAGGTAGCCACAGCCGTGAACTACCGTACTGTACTGTGTCTGCAGCTAATATAGACTGGTTGATAAAGAGAAGATGTCTATGTAACTATGTATGTATAAAGAAGAATGAAAAAAAACCACGGTTAGGTGGTATACAATTATGGACGGACTGCCTGCCGAGTGCAGACACAGAGGTAGCCACAGCCGTGAACTACCGTACTGTACTGTGTCTGCAGCTAATATAGACTGGTTGATAAAGAGAAGATGTCTATGTAACTATGTATGTATAAAGAAGAATGAAAAAAATCCACGGTTAGGTGGTATTACAATTATGGACGGACTGCCTGCCGAGTGCAGAGACACAGAGGTAGCCACAGCCGTGAACTACCGTACTGTGTCTGCTGCGACTGGATGATAAATGATATAAAAAATATATATATATCACTACTGCAGCCGGACAGGTATATATTATATATTATATAATGACGGACCTGCTGGACACTGTCTGTCAGCAGAATGAGTTTTATTTTTATAGAATAAAAAAAAAAAAAAAACACACAAGTGAAGTCACACGACGAGTGTTTAACTTTTTCAGGCAATCACAATATAAGTATACTACTAACTATACTGGTGGTCAGTGTGGTCAGGTCACTGGTCAGTCACACTGGCAGTGGCACTCCTGCAGCAAAAGTGTGCACTGTTTAATTTTAATATAATATGTACTCCTGGCTCCTGCTATAACCTATAACTGGCACTGCAGTAGTGCTCCCCAGTCTCCCCCACAATTATAAGCTGTGTGAGCTGAGCAGTCAGACAGATATATAATATATATAGATGATGCAGCACACTGGCCTGAGCCTGAGCAGTGCACACAGATATGGTATGTGACTGACTGAGTCACTGTGTGTATCGCTTTTTTCAGGCAGAGAACGGATATATTAAATAAACTGCACTGTGTGTCTGGTGGTCACTCACTATATAATATATTATGTACTCCTGGCTCCTGCTATAACCTATAACTGGCACTGCAGTAGTGCTCCCCAGTCTCCCCCACAATTATAAGCTGTGTGAGCTGAGCAGTCAGACAGATATATATAATATTATATATAGATAATAGATGATGCAGCACACTGGCCTGAGCCTGAGCAGTGCACACAGATATGGTATGTGACTGACTGAGTCACTGTGTGTATCGCTTTTTTCAGGCAGAGAACGGATATATTAAATAAACTGCACTGTGTGTCTGGTGGTCACTCACTATATAATATATTATGTACTCCTGGCTCCTGCTATAACCTATAACTGGCACTGCAGTAGTGCTCCCCAGTCTCCCCCACAATTATAAGCTGTGTGAGCTGAGCAGTCAGACAGATATATATAATATTATATATAGATAATAGATGATGCAGCACACTGGCCTGAGCCTGAGCAGTGCACACAGATATGGTATGTGACTGACTGAGTCACTGTGTGTATCGCTTTTTTCAGGCAGAGAACGGATATATTAAATAAACTGCACTGTGTGTCTGGTGGTCACTCACTATATAATATATTATGTACTCCTGGCTCCTGCTATAACCTATAACTGGCACTGCAGTAGTGCTCCCCAGTCTCCCCCACAATTATAAGCTGTGTGAGCTGAGCAGTCAGACAGATATATATAATATTATATATAGATAATAGATGATGCAGCACACTGGCCTGAGCCTGAGCAGTGCACACAGATATGGTATGTGACTGACTGAGTCACTGTGTGTATCGCTTTTTTCAGGCAGAGAACGGATATATTAAATAAACTGCACTGTGTGTCTGGTGGTCACTCACTATATAATATATTATGTACTCCTGGCTCCTGCTATAACCTATAACTGGCACTGCAGTAGTGCTCCCCAGTCTCCCCCACAATTATAAGCTGTGTGAGCTGAGCAGTCAGACAGATATATATAATATTATATATAGATAATAGATGATGCAGCACACTGGCCTGAGCCTGAGCAGTGCACACAGATATGGTATGTGACTGACTGAGTCACTGTGTGTATCGCTTTTTTCAGGCAGAGAACGGATATATTAAATAAACTGCACTGTGTGTCTGGTGGTCACTCACTATATAATATATTATGTACTCCTGGCTCCTGCTATAACCTATAACTGGCACTGCAGTAGTGCTCCCCAGTCTCCCCCACAATTATAAGCTGTGTGAGCTGAGCAGTCAGACAGATATATATAATATTATATATAGATAATAGATGATGCAGCACACTGGCCTGAGCCTGAGCAGTGCACACAGATATGGTATGTGACTGACTGAGTCACTGTGTGTATCGCTTTTTTCAGGCAGAGAACGGATATATTAAATAAACTGCACTGTGTGTCTGGTGGTCACTCACTATATAATATATTATGTACTCCTGGCTCTTGCTATAACCTATAACTGGCACTGCAGTAGTGCTCCCCAGTCTCCCCCACAATTATAAGCTGTGTGAGCTGAGCAGTCAGACAGATATATATAATATTATATATAGATAATAGATGATGCAGCACACTGGCCTGAGCCTGAGCAGTGCACACAGATATGGTATGTGACTGAGTCACTGTGTGCTGTGTATCGCTTTTTTCAGGCAGAGAACGGATTATAAAGTAAACTGCACTGTCCTCACTAGTAAACTCTCTCCACTCAGTCTCTACACTTCTACAGTAACAGTACTCCTCCTAGTCAGCTCCAGTAAATCTCTCTCAGTCTCTTATAATCTAAATGGAGAGGACGCCAGCCACGTCCTCTCCCTATCAATCTCAATGCACGTGTGAAAATGGCGGCGACGCGCGGCTCCTTATATAGAATCCGAGTCTCGCGATAGAATCCGAGCCTCGCGAGAATCCGACAGCGTCATGATGACGTTCGGGCGCGCTCGGGTTAACCGAGCAAGGCGGGAAGATCCGAGTCGCTCGGACCCGTGAAAAAAAACATGAAGTTCTGGCGGGTTCGGATTCAGAGAAACCGAACCCGCTCATCTCTAGTATATAATATATAGCAGTACGGTACAGAAGGCCACTGCTCTACCTACCTCTGTGTCGTCAAGCATACTATCCATCCATACCTGTGGTGCTTTACAGTTTTGCACAGTTTGCTGACCACCAGTATATAATATTTAGCAGTACGGTACAGTAGGCCACTGCTCTACCTACCTCTGTGTCGTCAAGTATACTATCCATCCATACCTGTGGTGCATTTCAGTTTTGCACAGTTTGCTGACCACCAGTATATAATATACAGCAGTATGGTACAGTAGGCCACTGCTCTACCTACCTCTGTGTCGTCAAGTATACTATCCATCAATACCTGTGGTGCATTTCAATTTTGCACAGTTTGCTGACCACCAGTATATAATATATACCAGTACGGTACAGTAGGCCACTGCTCTACCTACCTCTGTGTCGTCAAGTATACTATCCATCCATACCTGTGGTGCATTTCAGTTGTGCGCAGTATATATAGTAGTAGGCCATTGCTATTGATACTGGCATATAATTCCACACATTAAAAAATGGATAACAAAAATGTGGAGGGTAAAATAGGGAAAGATCAAGATCCACTTCCACCTCATGCTGAAGCTGCTGCCACTAGTCATGGCCGAGACGATGAAATGCCATCAACGTCGTCTGCCAAGGTCGATGCCCAATGTCATAGTAGAGAGCATGTAAAATCCAAAAAACAAAAGTTCAGTAAAATGACTTAAAAATCAAAATTAAAAGCGTCTGAGGAGAAGCGTAAACTTGCCAATATGCCATTTACGACACAGAGTGGCAAGGAACGGTTGAGGCCCTGTCCTATGTTCATGGCTAGTGGTTCAGCTTCACATGAGGATGGAAGCACTCATCCTCTCGCTAGAAAAATGAAAAGACTTAAGCTGGAAAAAGCACAGCAAAGAACTGTGCATTCTTCTAAATCACAAATCACCAAGGAGAGTCCAATTGTGTCGGCTGCGATGCCTGACCTTCCCAACAGTGGACGGGAAGAGGTGGCGCCTTCCACCATTTGCACGCTCCCTGCAAGTGCTGGAAGGAGCACCCGCAGTCCAGTTCTTGATAGTCAAATTGAAGATGTCACTGTTGAAGTACACCAGGATGAGGATATGGGTGTTGCTGGCGCTGAGGAGGAAATTGACAAGGAGGATTCTGATGGTGAGGTGGTTTGTTAAGTCAGGCACCCGGGGAGACACCTGTTGTCCGTTGGACGAATATGGCCATTGACATGCCTGGTCAAATTACAAAAAAAATCACCTCTTCGGTGTGGAATTATTTTAACACAAATGCGGACAACAGGTGTCAAGCCGTGTGTCGCCTTTGTCAAGCTGTAATAAGTAGGGGTAAGGACGTTAGCCACCTCGGAACATCTTCCCTTATACGTCACCTGGAGCGCATTCATCAGAAGTCATTGACAAGTTCAAAAACTTTAGGTGACAGTGGAAGCAGTCCACTGACCACTAAATCCCTTCCTCTTGTAACCAAGCTCCTGCAAACCACACCACCAACTCCCTCAGTGTCAATTTCCTCCTTACACAGGAAAGCCAATAGTCCTGCAGGCCATGTCACTGTCAAGTCTGACGAGTCCTCTCCTGCCTGGGATTCCTCTGATGCATCCTTGAGTTTAACGCCTACTGCTGCTGGCGCTGCTGTTGTTGCTGCTGGGAGTCGATCGTCATCCCAGAGGGGAAGTCGGAAGACCACTTGTACTACTTCCAGTAAGCAATTGACTGTCCAACAGTCCTTTGCGAGGAAGATGAAATATCACAGCAGTCATCCTGCTGCAAAGCGGATAACTCAGGCCTTGGCAGCCTGGGCGGTGAGAAACGTGTTTCCGGTATCCACCGTTAATTCACAGGCAACTACAGACTTGATTGTGGTACTGTGTCCCCGGTACCAAATACCATCTAGGTTCCATTTCTCTAGGCAGGCGATACCGAAAATGTACACAGACATCAGAAAAAGAGTCACCAGTGTCCTAAAAAATGCAGTTGTACCCAATGTCCACTTAACCACGGACATGTGGACAAGTGGAGCAGGGCAGACTCAGGACTATATGACTGTGACAGCCCACTGGGTAGATGTATTGCCTCCCGCAGCAAGAACAGCAGCGGCGGCACCAGTAGCAGCATCTCGCAAACGCCAACTCGTTCCTAGGCAGGCTACGCTTTGTATCACCGCTTTCCATAAGAGGCACATAGCTGACAACCTCTTACGGAAACTGAGGAACATCATCGCAGAATGGCTTACCCCAATTGGACTCTCCTGGAGATTTGTGAAATCGGACAACGCCAGCAATATTGTGTGTGCATTACATCTGGGCAAATTCCAGCACGTCCCATGTTTTGCACATACATTGAATTTGGTGTGCAGAATTATTTAAAAAACAACAGGGGCGTGCAAGAGATGCTGTCGGTGGCCCGAAGAATTGGGGGTCACTTTCGGCATTTAGCCACCGCGTGCCGAAGACTGGAGCACCAGCAAACAGTCCTGAACCTGCCCTGCCATCATCTGAAGCAAGAGGTGGTAACGAGGTGGAATTCAACCCTCTATATGCTTCAGAGGATGGAGTAGCAGCAAAAGGCCATTCAAGCCTATACATCTGCCTACGATATAGGCAAAGGAGGGGGAATGCACCTGACTCAAGCGCAGTGGAGAATTATTTCAACGTTGTGCAAGGTTCTGCAACCCTTTGAACTTGCCACACGTGAAGTCAGTTCAGACACTGCCAGCCTGAGTCAGGTCATTCCCCTCATCAGGCTTTGGCAGAAGAAGCTGGAGACATTGAAGGAGGAGCTAAAACAGAGCGATTCCGCTAGGCATGTGGGACTTGTGGATGGAGCCCTTAATTCGCTTAACCAGGATTCACGGGTGGTCAATCTGTTGAAATCAAAGCACTACATTTTGGCAACCGTGCTCGATCCTAGATTTAAAACCTACGTTGTTTCTCTTTTTCCGGCAGACACAAGTATGCAGAGGTTCAAAGACCTGCTGGTGAGAAAATTGTCAAGTCAAGTGGAACGTGACCCGTCAACAGCTCCTCCTTCACATTCTCCCGCAACTGGGGTGCGAGGAAAAGGCTAAGAATTCCAAGCCCACCTGCTGGCGGTGATGCAGGGCAGTCTGGAGCGAGTGCTGACATCTGGTCCGCACTGAAGGACCTGCCAAAGATTACTGACACGTCGTCTACTGTCACTGCATATGATTCTGTCACCACTGAAAGAATGGTGGAGGATTATATGAGTGACCGCATCCAAGTAGGCACGTCAGACAGTCCGTACGTATACTGGCAGGAAAAAGAGGCAATTTGGAGGCCCTTGCAGAAACTGGCTTTATTTAACCTAAGTTGCCCCCCCCCCCTCCAGTGTGTACTCCGAAAGAGTGTTTAGTGCAGCCGCTCACCTTGTCAGCAATTATCGTACGAGGTTACTTCCAGAAAATGTGGAGAAGATGATGTTCATCAAAATTAATTATAATCAATTCCTCCGTGGAGACATTCACCAGCAATTGCCTCCAGAAAGTACACAGGGACCTGAGATGGTGGATTCCAGTGGGGACGAATTAATAATCTGTGAGAAGGGGGATGTACACAGTGAAAGGGGTGAGGAGTCGGATGATGAGGAGGAGGTGGACATCTTGCCTCTGTAGAGCCAGTTTGTGCAAGGAGAGAGTGATTGCTTCTTTTTTGGTGGGGGCCCAAACCAACCAGTCATTTCAGTCACAGTTGTGTGGCAGACCCTGTCGCTGAAATGATGGGTTTGTTAAAGTGTGCATGTCCTGTTTATACAACATACGGGTGGGTGGGAGGGCCCAAGGACAATTCCATCTTGCACCTCTTTTTTCTTTCATTTTTCTTTGCATCATGTGCTGTTTGGGGACTATTTTTTTGAAGTGCCATCCTGCCTGACACTGCAGTGCCACTACTAGATGGGCCAGGTGTTTGTGTCGGCCACTTGTGTCGCTTAGCTTAGCCATCCAGCGACCTTAGTGCACCTCTTTTTTTCTTTGCATCATGTGCTGTTTGGGGACTATTTTTTTTAAGTGCCATCCTGTCTGACACTGCAGTGCCAATCCTAGATGGACCAGGTGTTTGTGTCGGCCACTTGGGTCGCTTAGCTTAGTCATCCAGCGACCTCGGTGCAAATTTTAGGACTAAAAATAATATTGTGAGGTGTGAGGTTTTCAGAATAGACTGAAAATGAGTGGAAATTATGGTTATTGAGGTTAATAATACTATGGGATCAAAATGACCCCCAAATTCTATGATTTAAGCTGTTTTTGAGGGTTTTTTGTAAAAAACACCCGAATCCAAAACACACCCGAATCCGACAAAAAATTTTCAGGGAGGTTTTGCCAAAACGCGTCCGAATCCAAAACGCGGCCGCGGAACCGAATCCAAAACCAAAACACAAAACCCGAAAAATGTCAGGTGCACATTAGAGATGAGCGCCGGAAATTTTTCGGGTTTTGTGTTTTGGTTTTGGGTTCGGTTCCGCGGCCGTGTTTTGGGTTCGACCGCGTTTTGGCAAAACCTCACCGAATTTTTTTTGTCGGATTCGGGTGTGTTTTGGATTCGGGTGTTTTTTTCCAAAAAACCTAAAAAACAGCTTAAATCATAGAATTTGGCGGTCATTTTGATCCCAAAGTATTATTAACCTCAAAAACCATAATTTCCACTCATTTTCAGTCTATTCTGAATACCTCACACCTCACAATATTATTTTTAGTCCTAAAATTTGCACCGAGGTCGCTGTGTGAGTAAGATAAGCGACCCTAGTGGCCGACACAAACACCGGGCCCATCTAGGAGTGGCACTGCAGTGTCACGCAGGATGGCCCTTCCAAAAAACCCTCCCCAAACAGCACATGACGCAAAGAAAAAAAGAGGCGCAATGAGGTAGCTGTGTGAGTAAGATTAGCGACCCTAGTGGCCGACACAAACACCGGGCCCATCTAGGAGTGGCACTGCAGTGTCACGCAGGATGTCCCTTCCAAAAAACCCTCCCCAAACAGCACATGACGCAAAGAAAAAAAGAGGCGCAATGAGGTAGCTGTGTGAGTAAGATAAGCGACCCTAGTGGCCGACACAAACACCGGGCCCATCTAGGAGTGTCACTGCAGTGTCACGCAGGATGTCCCTTCCAAAAAACCCTCCCCAAACAGCACATGACGCAAAGAAAAAAAGAGGCGCAATGAGGTAGCTGTGTGAGTAAGATAAGCGACCCTAGTGGCCGACACAAACACCGGGCCCATCTAGGAGTGGCACTGCAGTGTCACGCAGGATGTCCCTTCCAAAAAACCCTCCCCAAACAGCACATGACGCAAAGAAAAAGAAAAGAAAAAAGAGGTGCAAGATGGAATTGTCCTTGGGCCCTCCCACCCACCCTTATGTTGTATAAACAAAACAGGACATGCACACTTTAACCAACCCATCATTTCAGTGACAGGGTCTGCCACACGACTGTGACTGATATGACGGGTTGGTTTGGACCCCCCCCAAAAAAGAAGCAATTAATCTCTCCTTGCACAAACTGGCTCTACAGAGGCAAGATGTCCACCTCATCATCACCCTCCGATATATCACCGTGTACATCCCCCTCCTCACAGATTATCAATTCGTCCCCACTGGAATCCACCATCTCAGCTCCCTGTGTACTTTGTGGAGGCAATTGCTGCTGGTCAATGTCTCCGCGGAGGAATTGATTATAATTCATTTTAATGAACATCATCTTCTCCACATTTTCTGGATGTAACCTCGTACGCCGATTGCTGACAAGGTGAGCGGCGGCACTAAACACTCTTTCGGAGTACACACTTGTGGGAGGGCAACTTAGGTAGAATAAAGCCAGTTTGTGCAAGGGCCTCCAAATTGCCTCTTTTTCCTGCCAGTATAAGTACGGACTGTGTGACGTGCCTACTTGGATGCGGTCACTCATATAATCCTCCACCATTCTATCAATGTTGAGAGAATCATATGCAGTGACAGTAGACGACATGTCCGTAATCGTTGTCAGGTCCTTCAGTCCGGACCAGATGTCAGCATCAGCAGTCGCTCCAGACTGCCCTGCATCACCGCCAGCGGGAGGGCTCGGAATTCTGAGCCTTTTCCTCGCACCCCCAGTTGCGGGAGAATGTGAAGGAGGAGATGTTGACAGGTCGCGTTCCGCTTGACTTGACAATTTTGTCACCAGCAGGTCTTTCAACCCCAGCAGACTTGTGTCTGCCGGAAAGAGAGATCCAAGGTAGGCTTTAAATCTAGGATCGAGCACGGTGGCCAAAATGTAGTGCTCTGATTTCAACAGATTGACCACCCGTGAATCCTTGTTAAGCGAATTAAGGGCTCCATCCACAAGTCCCACATGCCTAGCGGAATCGCTCCGTGTTAGCTCCTCCTTCAATGTCTCCAGCTTCTTCTGCAAAAGCCTGATGAGGGGAATGACCTGACTCAGGCTGGCAGTGTCTGAACTGACTTCACGTGTGGCAAGTTCAAAGGGCATCAGAACCTTGCACAACGTTGAAATCATTCTCCACTGCGCTTGAGACAGGTGCATTCCACCTACTATATCGTGCTCAATTGTATAGGCTTGAATGGCCTTTTGCTGCTCCTCCAACCTCTGAAGCATATAGAGGGTTGAATTCCACCTCGTTACCACTTCTTGCTTCAGATGATGGCAGGGCAGGTTCAGTAGTTTTTGGTGGTGCTCCAGTCTTCTGTACGTGGTGCCTGTATGCCGAAAGTGTCCCGCAATTCTTCTGGCCACCGACAGCATCTCTTGCACGCCCCTGTCGTTTTTTAAAAAATTCTGCACCACCAAATTCAAGGTATGTGCAAAACATGGGACGTGCTGGAATTTGCCCATATTTAATGCACACACAATATTGCTGGCGTTGTCCGATGCCACAAATCCACAGGAGAGTCCAATTGGGGTAAGCCATTCCGCGATGATCTTCCTCAGTTGCCGTAAGAGGTTTTCAGCTGTGTGCGTATTCTGGAAAGCGGTGATACAAAGCGTAGCCTGCCTAGGAAAGAGTTGGCGTTTGCGAGATGCTGCTACTGGTGCCGCCGCTGCTGTTCTTGCGGCGGGAGTCCATACATCTACCCAGTGGGCTGTCACAGTCATATAGTCCTGACCCTGCCCTGCTCCACTTGTCCACATGTCCGTGGTTAAGTGGACATTGGGTACAACTGCATTTTTTAGGACACTGGTGAGTCTTTTTCTGACGTCCGTGTACATTCTCGGTATCGCCTGCCTAGAGAAGTGGAACCTAGATGGTATTTGGTAACGGGGGCACACTGCCTCAATAAATTGTCTAGTTCCCTGTGAACTAACGGCGGATACCGGACGCACGTCTAACACCAACATAGTTGTCAAGGCCTCAGTTATCCGCTTTGCAGCAGGATGACTGCTGTGATATTTCATCTTCCTCGCAAAGGACTGTTGAACAGTCAATTGCTTACTGGAAGTAGTACAAGTGGGCTTACGACTTCCCCTCTGGGATGACCATCGACTCCCAGCAGCAACAACAGCAGCGCCAGCAGCAGTAGGCGTTACACGCAAGGATGCATCGGAGGAATCCCAGGCAGGAGAGGACTCGTCAGAATTGCCAGTGACATTGCCTGCAGGACTATTGGCATTCCTGGGGAAGGAGGAAATTGACACTGAGGGAGTTGGTGGGGTGGTTTGCGTGAGCTTGGTTACAAGAGGAAGGGATTTACTGGTCAGTGGACTGCTTCCGCTGTCACCCAAAGTTTTTGAACTTGTCACTGACTTATTATGAATGCGCTGCAGGTGACGTATAAGGGAGGATGTTCCGAGGTGGTTAACGTCCTTACCCCTACTTATTACAGCTTGACAAAGGGAACACACGGCTTGACACCTGTTGTCCGCATTTCTGGTGAAATACTTCCACACCGAAGAGCTGATTTTTTTGGTATTTTCACCAGGCATGTCAACGGCCATATTCCTACCACGGACAACAGGTGTCTCCCCGGGTGCCTGACTTAAACAAACCACCTCACCATCAGAATCCTCCTGGTCAATTTCCTCCCCAGCGCCAGCAACACCCATATCCTCCTCATCCTGGTGTACTTCAACACTGACATCTTCAATCTGACTATCAGGAACTGGACTGCGGGTGCTCCTTCCATCACTTGCAGGGGGCGTGCAAATGGTGGAAGGCGCATGCTCTTCACGTCCAGTGTTGGGAAGGTCAGGCATCGCAACCGACACAATTGGAGTCGGACTCTCCTTGTGGATTTGGGATTTCGAAGAACGCACAGTTCTTTGCGGTGCTACTGCTTTTGCCAGCTTTAGTCTTTTCATTTTTCTAGCGAGAGGCTGAGTGCTTCCATCCTCCTGTGAAGCTGAACCACTAGCCATGAACATAGGCCAGGGCCTCAGCCATTCCTTGCCACTCCGTGTGGTAAATGGCATATTGGCAAGTTTACGCTTCTCCTCCGACAATTTTATTTTAGGTTTTGGAGTCCTTTTTTTACTGATATTTGGTGTTTTGGATTTGACATGCTCTGTACTATGACATTGGGCATCGGCCTTGGCAGACGACGTTGCTGGCATTTCATCGTCTCGGCCATGACTAGTGGCAGCAGCTTCAGCACGAGGTGGAAGTGGATCTTGATCTTTCCCTAATTTTGGAACCTCAACATTTTTGTTCTCCATATTTTAATAGGCACAACTAAAAGGCACCTCAGGTAAACAATGGAGATGGATGGATTGGATACTAGTATACAATTATGGACGGGCTGCCGAGTGCCGACACAGAGGTAGCCACAGCCGTGAACTACCGCACTGTACTGTGTCTGCTGCTAATATATAGACTGGTTGATAAAGAGATAGTATACTCGTAACTAGTATGTATGTATAAAGAAAGAAAAAAAAACCACGGTTAGGTGGTATATACAATTATGGACGGGCTGCCGAGTGCCGACACAGAGGTAGCCACAGCCGTGAACTACCGCACTGTACTGTGTCTGCTGCTAATATAGACTGGTTGATAAAGAGATAGTATACTCGTAACTAGTATGACTATAAAGAAAGAAAAAAAAACCACGGTTAGGTGGTATATACAATTATGGACGGGCTGCCGAGTGCCGACACAGAGGTAGCCACAGCCGTGAACTACCGCACTGTACTGTGTCTGCTGCTAATATATAGACTGGTTGATAAAGAGATAGTATACTCGTAACTAGTATGTATGTATAAAGAAAGAAAAAAAAACCACGGTTAGGTGGTATATACAATTATGGACGGGCTGCCGAGTGCCGACACAGAGGTAGCCACAGCCGTGAACTACCGCACTGTACTGTGTCTGCTGCTAATATAGACTGGTTGATAAAGAGATAGTATACTCGTAACTAGTATGACTATAAAGAAAGAAAAAAAAACCACGGTTAGGTGGTATATACAATTATGGACGGGCTGCCGAGTGCCGACACAGAGGTAGCCACAGCCGTGAACTACCGCACTGTACTGTGTCTGCTGCTAATATAGACTGGTTGATAAAGAGATAGTATACTCATAACTAGTATGTATGTATAAAGAAAGAAAAAAAAACCACGGTTAGGTGGTATATACAATTATGGACGGGCTGCCGAGTGCCGACACAGAGGTAGCCACAGCCGTGAACTACCGCACTGTACTGTGTCTGCTGCTAATATATAGACTGGTTGATAAAGAGATAGTATACTCGTAACTAGTATGTATGTATGTATAAAGAAAGAAAAAAAAACCACGGTTAGGTGGTATATACAATTATGGACGGGCTGCCGAGTGCCGACACAGAGGTAGCCACAGCCGTGAACTACCGCACTGTACTGTGTCTGCTGCTAATATAGACTGGTTGATAAAGAGATAGTATACTCGTAACTAGTATGACTATAAAGAAAGAAAAAAAAACCACGGTTAGGTGGTATATACAATTATGGACGGGCTGCCGAGTGCCGACACAGAGGTAGCCACAGCCGTGAACTACCGCACTGTACTGTGTCTGCTGCTAATATATAGACTGGTTGATAAAGAGATAGTATACTCGTAACTAGTATGTATGTATAAAGAAAGAAAAAAAAAACACGGTTAGGTGGTATATACAATTATGGACGGGCTGCCGAGTGCCGACACAGAGGTAGCCACAGCCGTGAACTACCGCACTGTACTGTGTCTGCTGCTAATATAGACTGGTTGATAAAGAGATAGTATACTCGTAACTAGTATGTATGTATAAAGAAAGAAAAAAAAACCACGGTTAGGTGGTATATACAATTATGGACGGGCTGCCGAGTGCCGACACAGAGGTAGCCACAGCCGTGAACTACCGCACTGTACTGTGTCTGCTGCTAATATATAGACTGGTTGATAAAGAGATAGTATACTCGTAACTAGTATGTATGTATAAAGAAAGAAAAAAAAACCACGGTTAGGTGGTATATACAATTATGGACGGGCTGCCGAGTGCCGACACAGAGGTAGCCACAGCCGTGAACTACCGCACTGTACTGTGTCTGCTGCTAATATATAGACTGGTTGATAAAGAGATAGTATACTCGTAACTAGTATGTATGTATAAAGAAAGAAAAAAAAACCACGGTTAGGTGGTATATACAATTATGGACGGGCTGCCGAGTGCCGACACAGAGGTAGCCACAGCCGTGAACTACCGCACTGTACTGTGTCTGCTGCTAATATAGACTGGTTGATAAAGAGATAGTATACTCGTAACTAGTATGTATGTATAAAGAAAGAAAAAAAAACCACGGTTAGGTGGTATATACAATTATGGACGGGCTGCCGAGTGCCGACACAGAGGTAGCCACAGCCGTGAACTACCGCACTGTACTGTGTCTGCTGCTAATATAGACTGGTTGATAAAGAGATAGTATACTCGTAACTAGTATGACTATAAAGAAAGAAAAAAAAACCACGGTTAGGTGGTATATACAATTATGGACGGGCTGCCGAGTGCCGACACAGAGGTAGCCACAGCCGTGAACTACCGCACTGTACTGTGTCTGCTGCTAATATAGACTGGTTGATAAAGAGATAGTATACTACTAATATTATATATACTGGTGGTCAGGTCACTGGTCACTAGTCACATTGGCAGTGGCACTCCTGCAGCAAAAGTGTGCACTGTTTAATTTTAATATAATATTATGTACTCCTGGCTCCTGCTATAACCTATAACTGGCACTGCAGTGCTCCCCAGTCTCCCCCACAATTATAAGCTGTGTGAGCTGAGCACAGTCAGATATATATATATACATTGATGCAGCACACTGGGCTGAGCAGTGCACACAGATATGGTATGTGACTGAGTCACTGTGTGTATCGTTTTTTTCAGGCAGAGAACGGATATATTAAATAAAACAAACAACTGCACTGTCTGGTGGTCACTGTGGTCGTCAGTCACTAAACTCTGCACTCTCTTCTACAGTATCACAGCCTCAGGTCAATCTCTCTCTCTCTCTCTCTCAACCCTAATCTAAATGGAGAGGACGCCAGCCACGTCCTCTCCCTATCAATCTCAATGCACGTGTGAAAATGGCGGCGACGCGCGGCTCCTTATATAGAATCCGAGTCTCGCGAGAATCCGGCAGCGTCATGATGACGTTCGGGCGCGCTCGGGTTAACCGAGCAAGGCGGGAGGATCCGAGTCTGCTCGGACCCGTGAAAAAAACATGAAGTTCGTGCGGGTTCGGATTCAGAGAAACCGAACCCGCTCATCTCTAGTGCACATCACTAATAAAATGGTCTGTAAGCTACTTCTGCTTTATGTACTGAGCAGCTAAAGAGAAACTATGAGAGAGAGAGAGAGACTTGAAATGGCTACTAAACCTATTCACTCAGCATTAGTCTGTGAGTACACTGACCTACACAAATGGGTAGGATCTGCTGAGAGATTATTACCTCATACTGGAGGGAGGTTACATTGAGTGCAGGTATTTGTTCCATCGTCAGCATAAAGAGAGAAACTCTGACAGCCCACTGTCCACAGTGTGTGTTGAAAATAGAGAGAGAGTAACTGCATCTGAACCCTAAGAATGGAGAGTTAACTCCATATAATTCTCCCTGTCCACACAGCTCCCAAGGGAACTTGGTCACTTCAAGCAACTGTAGTTCACCCTCTACCTCTCACATCAGTGTGAAGCAGAGTATGGCCATCAAGTGATAAAAAGTCGGTGACAAGTCATCAGTATTAGCCGTCAGTGTGTCACAGCCCTATTTTCTGCTGTTAGAGACACTATTAAGTTCCACCTAGGGCTACAGCTATACCGCTCTGCATCTCACAGTGAATAACAGATACATGTATATGCGGGGTATTACTATGAGACTCTGCTAAGTCAAATACTTATTCACCATTTACGGTACTGTGCTGTGAACCTACTCTGCTTGCACTGCTCCTATTGGCTGGTATTGTTCTTCACTGCTTGTTCTGTGCTATTTATGACTATAGAACTGTGCTGCTGCTCATGTTTGCCTAAATTCTGTGAGACCGAACTGTGTTACTGCATACTATTCTCTACAGATAGATTTGACTATGTTAACTGCATGCCATTAACTGCTATTGCAACTGAGCTGTGCTACTCTTATAATCCTCTGATTTCACTGCTT
The DNA here is from genome assembly GCF_028390025.1 of Pseudophryne corroboree. Taxonomy (NCBI): domain Eukaryota; kingdom Metazoa; phylum Chordata; class Amphibia; order Anura; family Myobatrachidae; genus Pseudophryne; species Pseudophryne corroboree. The sequence goes on along the minus strand of NC_086447.1, from coordinate 168,913,961 downwards.
GACTGATTCAGTTTACTGTTGGAACTGCCTTATCCTATGCTGAGGGAATACACTCAACTGCTTAATGGCTCCGCTTGCTTAATGAATTTACTAAGATGCTGCCCTATATAACTCAGTGCCATCATCTCTGTCCAGAATCTACTTAAAAGGCAGGGCCGCAACTGGGATGGGGGGGACTAAGGGGGCATGTGCCCCGGGGTGCAGGATTTGTGGGGGGTGCCAAGGAGTTACCGAGGAGCAGGGTTTTTTTTTCTCTTCCCGGCAGTGCTGTGCTGCTCCAGTGAGACAGCAGACGGCTCCCAGGGCAGTTTCTCTGACCCACCTGTCTGCCCGCAGCTGGCTCCAATGCTGTGCAGGTGAGCTCTAGGTCCTGGGATCTGTCCTATGCCGGCTACTGTCTTAAACTCTGTTCTTTGCAGGGACAAGTGGTAAGCTAAATGGCTCAGGAGGCACTGGCTAGCACCAGAGACAGACTTACATGCAATATATGAGCCAAAGGGTGCATCTGGGCATTACACACATATACAATAGTATACACTCCTGAAAATTTGGTGAGTTTTAATCAGAGATGCGCGGAAAAGATAGTCAGGTGAGGCACTGCCTCACCTGCCATAGACTTTTTACTCCAGAGTTTTGGCTATAAAATTGATTAGAATAATGCAAAGACGATATTTCAAACATATTCTTTGTATTTTTTATATACTTTATGCAGTCAAAACTCTGGCACAAACATTAGTATGACAGGAAAGGCTTTGCCTCACCTGCCTCACCCCACTACATCTTTGCCGTGCAACGACTATCGTGTGGTGCACCGTGCAAGCTATAGGCGCGAGCTGTTGGTGCTGTGTTTTTCAGCAGGCTATAATCCCGGCTGCCTGCCCTGCACCAACCGATAACAAGCTGCTGGCTACACACCATTGAGAGGACACGCAGCCCGAGGCTTGGGTGTGTGTGTGTGTGTGTGTGTGTGTGTGTGTGTGCCAAATTACTGCCTTGCCCAGGGTGACAAATATCCTAGTTTCGACATTGTCAAAGGACCAGATGCCTTTTCCCCATAGGTTGTAGACTTTATTCTAAAGGACTGTTTCCATATATAAAGGTCTCATAGGACAGGACCCTAGGAAACTTTAGCACTACCTGGTGGACACTCCAGGTTATTACGCAGGATTAATATTTGAGTTTGATAGCCAGCTATGAACTGATATATATATATATATATATATATATATATGGCTCCTTACTTGAATCTAGTGTGTCACTATTCCACATGACAGTGTCTTTTGAATTGTCATTTGCTACTGTGTGTCACATCTTGTTTTGTTATATTATTTTGTGTGTTGCACCTTGCTAACTAGCAAAGTTAAACCTACAGCGATGACCAGTCATTGTTTCAGACAAATAAACAAATCGTCACCATCCTAACGTGTGGTATTTATTGGGGGTTCTCTGGGGATCCTGATCCTTCTGCCTGAAGACTCTAGGTGACTGTAGGAGAGATCCGGAAGAAGCCGATATCATCGGGGATCAGGTACAGCCGACATCAGCACCGACACTTCACTACCACCTACTTAACTTACCTTGGTAGTATCACATAAATATCATACCTAATTTTAAAAATGAGGTGAAACATGAGATGTCTGAAGATCTGAATGGTGGCACTGCGTTAGTCATACTTTTCAATCTTACCATTAAATTAAAAGAAGAAACCAACTAGAAGTTGGTGTTAAATTCTCAGTTTATATGGAATGGAACATGGAACTGTCTCAAAAATTACATTTATTTCCATGCATTCATATAATATAAAATAATTTCAGCTAAAATAATGATATTCAGTGAGAAGAGATAATTTGAAGCAATTGCAAGTAATAGATAAGTAACTGTCAAGATAATAATTTAACACATAGAATCTAATTTTATCTCACAAATTAGGAATTTATGAATCTCAAACATCATTGTAGATGGTTCTCCGCTGATATTTAATGTATTATATATCTGCCAAAATAAAAAGGGTAATCTAGAAGAAATCCCACCTATAATAGTGGTTTTGTAATCAAGAAACACCAGGAAACAGTTATGTAGGGATGTGATTACATACAAATACAGTTAGTTATGGCTATGTGAATTCGCCAAAGCTTTAGGAAAAAAAACCTCTCAGGATAAGTCTCACTGAAGATCTTTTGTGATGCTGACAGGCGCAGATCTGTAATATTACTTGATAAAAGAACACTTTGTAATCACAAACTCTTTCCTCTCACAGCTGACGCGTTCCTCACCAAGCTGATTTTCTCAAATGCGTTTCCTCTTAACTTTGTAGAAGAAGAAATCGGGTTGCCCAGAGGCCAGCTCCCTAATCCAGTACAAGTGGACTATTTTTGATTTTTAACAGCATACCTAAAAACAGTTTTGATCATCCTTTTCAAAACATAAAAATAATATATTGTTTATTCAAAAGATTATGTAACACCGTCATTGACACTAGGCATTACATTTTAAAGTGCTTGTTTGTAATACGATGGCTCCTTGTCTAACAATTTGGTTTGCTAAATCACAAGCCTTAATAACAATTTATGTCATAATTTGCCAGCAAACTTAATTGTCTGTCCTTATACAGATGACTTTGAATTCTCATCATTGTTAAAAACACCATTATTTATTTCCCATAAACACCTTCCCTCTAATTTGCATATATGAAATACTGTGTCTATTTATCTTAAATTGCAACATTATTTTCCTATACTGCACCAAATCAAAAATACATTAATTAGCATAAGTGGCTGATGCTCCCTAATTAAGACTCTAGCTATGTAAACAAGAAAATCTATTATTCATGAAATATTCATTCAAAATACACTTGCATGTGTGAACAAACAAACAATAACAAAAAGCACACTCACAAAACAATTCATTACTCAAAGCATTTTTGCATCATTAAAAACCTATCTCCTGCTGTTATCTGTAATGAGCTGTCTGCCTAAGGTGGAATTAAATAGGCAGTTATTGAGAATGGCCAAAGGAGGGTCTCGGTAAAAACTTTTCTTTATTTCGATTGGCCCTAAACAGAAGCAGGCAGCCTGTGACTTGTCAGCCATTGTAATCCCATAACTCCCAGTGTACATTGATTTCTGCAGCTTATCAGGCCATGCTAGGGGTTATATTTACATCTGAAGTTACAGCTGAACAGACATAAGTTACTTAACATAAATTAGTTTTTTTATTTTCCCTCAACTGCAATTTTTGTAACAAATATTTTCCCAAATTACTTTTCTATTAAAAAAAAAAAAATTAAACAAGCAAACCATGGGGACAGTTCAATTCATCAAGATGTGCATGGACAGAAACATGAATGTTCAGGCAAAAGCACTACATGATGTACAGTATATCTACAGTTATTCTTCCTCACACCCCATAGGGGTGCACAGGAAAATGAGTACCATATTAAGTAGAATGTGCGCAGCCTAGGAAATAACTAGATCTGTTCGGAGTCTACAAGTTTACTCATCCTTCACAGACAGTGTTCAGAATTCATGGGCCTCCATGTAGCTCCAACTCCACCTGTCATGGCTCACCCATGACACTCCTCTGCAAGCAGATGGCATGCTGCCTAAGCCCACCCACCCTGCCATGGCACACCTTCACTGACTCACAGTCAGTGTGGATATTGAGAAAGCTCTAGGAAGGATCCATCATCCAGGGCAGAGAAAACACTACAATTGGGAAAGAGAATTTGGTGAAGGTAAGCTCTGAGATTGGGCTGGTTCCTGGAAGCATATCAGAGCATAAGGATCTCTGGGATATTATGGGGCTTGACATGCCCACATGCCCAGTTGAGCATGTGGGAACTCTGCCATGTAAAGAGGCATGAGGGGCTCTGGGCTGACATATAAGGGCACAAGGAGACCCTTGGCATACATATAAGGAAGGCTCTGAGATAAATAATAAGGTGTAAAGGGGCTCTACATTGGCATATATGGGCATGAGTGGCCCTGATGCATATATTGTGGCATGCGGAGGTTCTGGGATTGCACATAAAGTCATGAGATGGGTCTTTATTAGAGTGGTAGGAAAATGGCAGGAAATCGGTCAAATAACATTTTTGTAACCATATTGTAGTTTTGGTAACTTGCCTGGCCACACCTCCTGGACATGCCCCCTGACTGTGAATTTGACATTGAAAAGGTGGTAACCCCCAGCACAACCAGACATAGAGGTGATGTCCACTGGCACATTGCTGCCCCCTTATAAGGGCTTGTCTCATGGAAGTGATGGTGGAGATGAGGCGGTGGAGTTAGGATTATTGGGAACATGACAGGATAGCTGTTCTTTTGTCCTCAGCATACAGTAGAATGCACTGCAATATCACAGCAATAGTTGCTATCTAGATATTTTTCCCAGCTGTTAGCCATGGAAATCTTGGTTGCGGAAGGCACCAACCAATTAATTATATCACTAACATTGGGGGATCTGACAGTTTGTGATTCTACTGAGTATCACAGAGGTTTTAAAGAAAATAAAAAGATTTCTAGGTATGTTGCATTTCACTTTGTCAATTAATGTTATCCCATGCATTTGTAATGTGACACTACAAGGTCCAGGGTTGCACTCAAGGCAGGGAGACTGGTGATGCTGCTCAGTACAGAAGGCTGTTGAGCCGGGACACTTGCTGCCTTGGCAACACCTGTGAAATCTTCTGCATTAGGTTATTAGTACATAGCAAAAATTCATAAAATTCCTCTATAAAAGGAACTACACAGAAAACAGAATACTGTAATTATGACAAAAAGTACACGATTGAGCATCAATTGTGTGTGCAATAGATACTGGGTGCCTATGGCTGTGCAACGCTAGCGACAAAGACTATGAATGGGCTTAGCTAAAGCATTTGCATCAATAGACACATACTTTTAAAATTGTAATTTGTTTATAATTAAGGCATGCATAATGCTATATACTGTATATAAGGATGTGGTATGAGTTGCCAGCGGATGGGTCCACCGCGGCAAGCATACTGGCGCCGGGATCCTGACCGCCGGCTTGCCGACAGCGGGGTGAATGCAACTGAGCCCCTTGCAGGCTACGCATGCCACGCTATCTATTCTCCCACCAGGGGGGTCGTGGACCCCCAAGAGGGAGAAAAGGTGTCAGAATGCTGGTTGTCGGGATTCCGGCGTCGGTATACTGTGCGTCGGGATCCCAACAAATGAATACCACCTGTATATAATAACAGACTGAGGGGGAAGTACAGCACGTCTTCATCTGATTCATGCAGCTTTTGTGCCCAGTCCATAGCTCTTTGCTTGCTGTGTATAGAGCATCATCTTGAGTGGAAAAAAGCTTTAGAAAATGACTTATTCTCTTTCCACAATACAAAATTAAAAATGATTCTTTAAATGTAATATATTTGCACACCTTTGTCTCAGAGTCCTGAAAATCCTCTTACAATGACAAACTCACATCTATAAGTTTTCATAAAGCCATAATTAAATATACGACATGTCACGGTGTTGTTGGTTCAATACTACACAATAAATTGAGGATTATACATAAGCAGGGAAATCACTACATCACAGTGCGAGAGAGGAAGATAATTGATATGCATACACTGCTGAGCCGCACTATAGTCCAGAGGAACGTGGCTAGATGGATTAGCACGCCATTAATCAATAAAAGCGGCTCAATGATTATCGCAAATAGACAGACTGACGTGAGCCCAATGTAATAACACTGATACACGATGACTAATTTATCACCCATTAATCTGTTTGATGCCTGCTGTTATTAATCAGAATTTACGCAGAAAATAAAAACTGGGTTCTAAGCCATCTTGAGATTTAAAACCTTATAAGTACCACCGAGCTGTCAAGCATCCCACGGAGAGTGCAGGCTAGCCACAGTAATCTGCCTGCTTCTGAGCATAAAGATTTAATGTAGTGGGGTGAGATATTGTAATGAAAGTGAAAGGGTTTAGATTACAGGGCTATTTTTCGAGGCATCCTTATTTTAGTATGTGCTTGAAGGGCCTTTATAGTTATTCAGAATACTAAATTACTACAGCACGGTTGACGGTTATGGGATTTCGGATGCTACTTTCAGTGGGATGCATTTTGCACATCTATGGCAGGCACATTTATAGTAAAGTCTGCATTAGTAGACACATACTGTATACAGAAACATCAAAATATTAATTGCCATTAAGTACAGTACATCACATGCCAATGAAATGAATTAAATCTGCAACTGTAGTGTAGCAGTAATGACTGTACTGGCTACAAATAGATTTAGGGGGCTATTTAACAATTCTTTTTGTTAACAAAGGGCCTGATTCACTACCGTTGCCCAATGTGATATTGCACGCAGTGAGTGATTATCGGCAGATTGCACATGTGCTGCGAATGCATTGCATGTGCGTGAAGGTTAAAATACGATTGCACTGTGTATGCAGGAAGTCGCCGTTTGTGGGTGGTAGCATGGCGTTTGTGGGGAGTGGTTGGCAAAACGCAGGTGTGTCATGGCAGTTTTTGGGACATGTATCTGACGTCATCTGCGAATGCTGTATTCAAAAACATGGCGCCCGGTGAGACTGCATTTTCATTGATTTGAGTATTCTGGGGTCAGCCGCAAATGTCAGTGGCACTAATTTTTTGCATATGCATTGCGATTCTGTTGATGCCTACGCAGATTTGCCAATGCAGTGGTGGGTGGGTAGGCCCAAAATCACCAGCATTTTCCACCAGTTTTCCTATCATCCTTTCTGTAATATTTATCATGATTACTCTGCCTGGACAGCGCTTGCTAAAACACCTGTACCGGCGCAGACTATTGTGACTGGCAATGCTAATTATAAACAGTCTTTCGCTAATGTCAAAGACCTCTTCAATAAAGTAATGGACTGTGTGCATGTACTAAATAAGGGGTGTTAATGTGTCTGTGCATGTGAGAGTCTGTAAGGCTGCGTCAGTGGTCCTGGAAAGGTGGTGGAAATCATCTTCCCCGCTGCATCCACCCCCCCTCATCCTCCCTCCCACCTGACATAAGGCAGAGCTATTCTTTGATAATGCCTTACCATTGCCACAGGTGCAACTAGGTATCAACTTTAAAAATAATGTTGCCCCTTGAAAACTGCTCAATATTATTCTATTGAAATGGGAATAAACACTGGACACAAATAAAGGACACACACACCTACACACATATACATACATATATACATACAGTACATACATACATACATACATACATACATACATACACACATACATACACACACACACCCTGTTGTATATAGGAAAATTTAACATAAATGGCTGGGGGCCACTTAGACCCCAGAAGCTTTAGGGGTTATGATAGTGTGAAATACATTTTAGATATTTTCTTTTAACATCCCTGTGACCAGCTGACACTACAATGTTAGATCACTTAAAAAGAAAAAAAAATAGTTATATGCCATTAGTTGTCTGCCACCCTCTGAGTTTTCTTTATGAGTTCCCCAAGTCTTTGCCACTTGAGTGACCCAAGGTTTTTTTTGCAACCTCTATGGGGTATATTCAGCTGAAGTCGGATCCATTCCGACATTCATTTGTCGGAATGGATCGACTTGGGATCGACTTCAATGTCATCTCAATTCGACTTTTAAAAAAGTCGAATTGAGATGCAGGAGCTAGACGGGGGAGAGCTGCGGGCAGACGGGGAGAGCAGCGCTACAGCAGCGGCTATATAGCCGCTGCTGTAGCGCTGCTCTCCCCAGTCTGCCCACAGCTCTCCCCCATGTCCCTCCAATCTCTCTGCCTCTCCCCGTCCCTCCTCTCCCCATCCCCGCATCACAGCCGTCGCTCACGGCAGCGTCCACCCGGCTCCAGCAAGCGAGGTCTCGCTTGCTGGAGCCGGGTGGACGCTGCTGTGAGCGGCGGCTGTGACATCCTCCAGCGCTGCTCACCTCGTCTGCCCGCGGCTCCCCATCTCCGGCGCTGGCGGTCTCCAGCACTGCCCACCGGGGGTCTGGCTGCCAGCTGCTCCCCGTCTCCAGTACTGCCCACCGGGGGCCTGGCTGCCCGTGGCTCCCCGTCTCCAGCACTGCCTGTCTCCAGCACTGCCCGCTGGGGGTCTGGCTGCCTGCGGCTCCCCATCTCCGGCGCTGCCCATCTCCAGCATTGCCCGCCGGGGTTCTGGCTGCCCGTGGCTCCCCCGTCTCCCCGCGACTCTCCCCCCTCTCCTCGACTAAGGTCCCTAATCTCAGTCTGACATTTTTTTATGTCGGACTGAGATGGTCGGAAACGGGGCCAAATCCTGTTTAATTTGGCCTCGTTTCCCTCAAAAGTACGTGAATCAGCAGCTATAACGCAGATTCACGTACTATTCGACAAGTTGAATTCCCCGACTTGTTGAATAAAAACAGCTGGGATTGAATAGATCGAATCACGTTGCGATCTTAAAAAGTCAAAAACTGCTGTCTTTTCGACAGACGGCAACTTTCGACACCAATTGAATATACCCCTATGTATCCCCTGTGCTTGAGTCTTTTCTTCCGTATACTGTATTGTGGTTTCTCTGTAATGGGGGATCACTGAAGAAAATGAGCCTCCCAAGGTAATGTCTTTTGCCGGAATTCGGTATACATATAGGAGATCATGTAGTATGGAAGCAACCTATTTGTGTAGCAACAATTGAAACTACAGTGCTCATTAGGTCTAGTATACAGATTATTTTTAACACCTGCAAATTATGAGGTGTCCCAATCTCACGCATTGCAAACATTTTAAATGTAGTATTTTGAGCACTCCAAGAAAACCAACGTACAGCACAGTATATATTAGTGCCCAGCAAAAAAGAAACCCAAGTCTAGCAAACTGTAATCACATACATTTTAATCAGATACACCCCTTTTTTATATGTACTACATGCTTCACATGAAAGCACAGCAACAGGGGTTCACCAAGATAATCCATAGTAATAGAAGTTTTGGGACAGTGCAAAATGTGAATTTACCTGATCAAACATCCAGGAGAGACAATCCTCCTACATCTTTCCAGCGTCATCTTCCGGTGTGTCACCAATGTCATCTCCATGTGTCTCTCTAATACCAACCGTACTTGTATCTATTCAGCAGGGGTGGTTTGGGATGAAAAACCTACCCGGGAAAGCAGCCCTAAAGAGACTGTGGACTGATGAGGGGGTGGGGTCTGTTGAGGGGGTGGGATCCTTCCCTCATAGGGACGGATTGTATGGAACTGCAGCATTCCTTGCGTCTTTTGTTACAGTTGTGTCTGAGATCAAGGGGTATATTTACAATCATTTGATTTTCAGTTTTGAGGGAATTGGCATTCATTTTTCCATTCAATTTCCATTCGATTTTGTGTGAAGAGATTTACTGAAGGCAGATCCAATGTCAAATCAGTTTTAAAATCAAATTCAACTTAAATCCCACTTAAAACTGAAATTCTGAAAAACATTGATGTTTTCCCATATTCAAACATAGGATCCCCTCATTTACTAAAATTCGATTTGCAAATTTGAAATCAAACTCTAAATAGAACTTCAAATCCCCGAATCAATACAATGAAAGACATTTGATTTTAGCTTCTAAACACCATTCTATTGGTTGGAAATTGATTGTGATGACTTTAAAAGTTCCCAAATAGGAATAGTGGCTGTCCAAGGTTATAGTATGCTGTGCACCTAACTTCAGTATGCAAATCAGCACCTGACTGAGAGAACCCAGATGCATTAATCAGAGCAGAGCAATATCAGCAGCTTTATGAGTTGAATAGTGCACATGTTTATACAAATTGGTATCATACCTACTCCATCAATGTACAATAGATAGCAGTGTAGCACAATATCTAACACTTTTGTTGAATGATAAAATGAAACTTACATTCATGAGTGTTGTAACTGGCTATTTTGGTTCATGCCATGATGCATATATCCTCAGCCAATCATCCCTGTCTGCAAAATTTGAGGTGAGTCTGCAAGATGGCTGGTTTTTGGGTAAGTTACCTGTACGTGTTAATGAAGCAGCTATTAGTACTTGTTACTATATTGTTCTAATCCCCCCCTCTCATCCCCCCACAACAAATGATTTAGGCTATGGCTGTTGCTCCTGGCTTCTGACTCTATTGTCAAATCATCAAAGATTTGAAAGAAGGTTGATCATTCGGGGGGCATATTATTATATCATTTGGCAAAAGTGTCCGATATTGTGCTCTGCCGTGGTCTATTGCATAATCGCGCATTAAATAAACTATTCCCCCCAGATTATGCAATAAATAGGGAGCAGGCAGAGGTTTTGTTATCAACAACTGACTATGTGAGCACATAAAGTGGAAGGCAATTGATTATTAGTAAATTATACTAATTGATTTGATTTCTCATGTGGTCTCTTTGGATTTTTTTTGTTACCCTTAGCAATAGTGCTGACAGGTAGATTTACCATTTTATCCATGTACGAGAACTTTAAGGCTAATTTTCCTGCTGTATTTCCTGCTGTATTACCAGCACAGGATTTCAGAAAGTTCAGTTTGCGGACACATCACTCCCTTTTGTCATGCTTAAGAACATTACATGAGTAGGAATTATGTATGGGTTATCATAAGTGGCCTGATGTCGGAATTTTCTATAGCACTTTGAAATCCAAGGATGAAGAGCAAAGAATAAAAGAACAGTAACATTTCCATTTCTTATTAGAATGAGGACACAGCAGTAATAATGAGATCTTTTCAATTTCATATTAAACATCAGAAAGTTCATGCTTTTATAAATTACAGGACAATAAGTCTTAGAGATAGCTTTGTGATTAAATAATCCAGTTTAATGACCAAAATGCTAATAAAGTGCATATGTTAGTTGTGTAAAATGTAGACAACTTTGAGGAATGCTTCTACTTAATTGGTCTGTGACATAAAACATTAGGATGCACCAAATAATTCCAAAAGATTTATGGCATTTTTAAAATGTCTTTGTTGTAGCGATTTTCATATTGTCAATTTTATTTTAGATGCTTTTTAACACTATATAATGTAATATAAAGTATATTTCATGTAAGGCTGTCTGTCCAATGTATTAAACCTCTCCTGTGTCCCTTATGTTTTTATTAATATTGTTATATTTATTCATATGGTGCCACAATAGTTCTGTAGCACCATACAAAGGGATGAAACTGACAACAGGATACATAAGTACAGACTAACACAGACAGTATATAAACTCACATAGATACAGTCAGCGGTGGATTGGCCGCATGTAGCCTGACCCCCATTAGCTCATCATGAGTCACCCTTCTTTATTATGACATCATTAAAGGCATTGCAGCCGTTACTTACAGAGGCGGGTGCTAGGACCCATTGCAGACAGCTCTGCATTTAAGCACGGACTCTACAGCTTCCTGAAAGGACTAGAAAGGTACTTTTGATGTAATCTGTTCCGCCTGTGGCCTTAATGGACAATTCCACAAAATGTTAATAGTGCAGAATTGTTAGGTGAAATTCTTTGATTGTGTATAACTGACTTTTGGGGGGCAATTCAATATTAAGTGATGTTGGCTGTGTGGCATGATAATGACCTAAACATGGGCACATTGTGACTACAGCAGTGCTCATTTTACATTGCATCCTCAGATGGGTGCGCTCAGTGCAGTAAAATGAGCAATGTTACTCTACCGTAAGTCCACCTCTGGGAATTGAATTGCCGCATGACATTGATCTACATAACAGGACTCCAGAGTGGCCACATGGGTACGTTCACATTGATTAGCTATAGTCAAGTGAAAGCTACATAAAACAACTTATGACTTCAAGGATTTTTCATTACTGTGGTTCAGGCATTACTGTGGTCAAGTTAATTTATTGATTTTTAAAACATTTTATGTTTACTAGGATATACAATACATTAGGGCTGGAGAAATACATTTATACAAGTTATTTCAGCCCCTTTCCTTAGGTGGAAGGTGAATCCTGCCAGGGGCGGATTGGCAATTAAAGCCCCAGGAAGTGGAAGGCTGACGGGACTGTGTCGCATCCCCTGACCCCCTTGTGCCCCCCTTCCCCGCCCGCATGCCCCCAACACCCCCTCGCTCCCCATGACACCACCTTCCACTGACATAGAACTTGCTGTGCTGTCAGCTGGATACTTGAAGACTTGGAGAAGCCTGCACTCTACTTATTACAGCATGCTTTTACCCCCTACCTGTTGCAACCTGCCCTCTGCCCCCTACCTATCTTATCCCGCCCCCTGCCCCCTACCTATCTTATCTTGAACTCTGCCCATGACGGTCTTACAGTATCTTACAGTATCTCACACTCTGCCCTCTACCCTCTATGTGTTACAGCCAGTGTTGGACTAGAGCATGAAGGGCACACCCGGGGTATGCAGTGGTAGGGGCCAATGATTAGAGGTGTGACCAGCCTCTAAAGGGGGTGTGACCAGCCACCACTGAGGTTTGGCTAACCATTATAGAGTACCTGGTCTGGACTCTTTGATAATTTATATAGTAATAAATGCTAGTGCATGCATGATAATGTGCCAGATTAATGACAGCAATGTACTGTAGAGAATACATTATAATCCAGTGCAGTATAAGGTAACATATGTATAATATATAATTCAAGTGCACAGTCTAGAACCTGATCCCTAGAGGAGCAGGCCCCCCCAGGCAGTGGGGCCTACCGGTGGTTTTCCCTGTGCCCCTGTGGGCCAGTCCAAGCCTGGTTACAGCTCTATGCACCCTTCCTGTTTTATCTTGCCCTCTGCCCCTAACCTATCTTATCCCATCCTCTGCACCCTGTCTGTCCCAACCAAACCTCTGCCCCCTACCTCATTTATTCCACCCACTGCACCTACCGGTCTTAACTCGCCCTCTACTTGTTACAGCTCTGTGCCCTCTACCTGTTTTATACCGCCCTCTGCCCCCTACCTGTCTTATCCCACCCTTTCCCCCCTAGCTGTCACAGCCCACTTTCTACCCCCTAGCTCTTAGCCTGCTCTCTGCCCCCTAGCTGTCACAGCCCACGTTCTGCTTCCTAGCTGTCACAGTCCACACTCTGCCTCCTAGCTGTCACAAAATGTTTTTTTTTTTTTTATCGGCAGTGAGCTGTATTAGGTTGTCATCAAAATTGTCAGTACCCATTCACTCAGAGTAGCTTGATGCGACTGCCCTGTTATATAACAACCAGCAAGATTTCAGGGTACAGTACTTCATATATTATGATCTCAATTCCACTATATCCACTCATTAATAGGAGACCACATTGCTATTCAGTCATATTTAATTAATACAACCAAGGGATTGGTCTGCTATATAAACATCTCCAGTTCTTTTTATACTAGCTTTAAAAGACTTTGTTTGTTATATATTGATCCGGATTATTTATTTAATCAGGAAACTAAGGGGGTCATTCTGACCTGTTCGCACGCTGCCGTTTTTTGCAGCGCAGCGATCAGGTCACTACTGCGCATGCATATGCACCGCAATGCGCAGGCACGTCGTACGGGTACAAAGCGGATCGTTGCTGAGCAATTAATTTAATGAAGAATCCATTCGCACAGCTGATCGCAAGGAGATTGACAGGAAGAAGACGTTTATGGGTGTCAACTGACTATTTTCTGGGAGTGTTTAGGAAAACGCAGGCGTGTCCAAGCGTTTGCAGGGCGGGTGTCTGACCTCAATTCCGGGACCAGACAGGCTGAAGTGATCGCAGCGGCTGAGTAAGTTCAGACCTACTCAGAAACTGCACAAAATGTTTTTACAGAGCTTGGCTGCACAGGCGTTCGCACACTTGCAAAGCAAAAATACACTCCCCTATAGGCGGCGACTATCTGATCACAGCGCTGCAAAAAGTAGCTAGCCAGCAATCAACTCGGAATGACCCCCTAAGTTTATATACAAGGTGTCTCTGATATACATTGCCTGGCTACACTTTTTTTTTAATCAATTTGATACATTCAAAACACTTGCTTCCAGACTGGCTTATTTCTGATGGATACAGATGGTTCTATGCTTAGCATTTTCTGCAATGACAGATTTTATATTGTTTGTTTCAGTGGCGGAACTACCACCAGTGCAAGCGGTGCCTTGCACTGGGGCCCGCCACTGTGAAGGGGCCCAAAGCCAGCGGCATGTAATGAGTCAAACTGATTCATTACATCCCGCCTACCGCTTCGGGCCGCCGAGGAGGAGAGCGCACCAGCCAGAGCCGGCCCCAACCAATATGATGCCCTAGGCAAGATTTTGGCTGGTGCCCCCTAGCACCGCCGCTAGTTCTGCAGGAGTTGCCTGGCATGAGTCAGCTGGCAGCTCTGCTAACGTCGGGCGCCTTTTGTTTATGAAAATGCATAATAATATTTGCATTACTATGTGGCTAGGATGCACAAGCAGCTTCTGCTGATTAAATGATATGCAGCATGCCTATTTTCTGCGTGCGACTGCGGCTTTATATGCATACGAAATGCTACATTACATTGCAACGTAGCATTTCATATGCAGATACAGCCGCAGTCACACACAGAATATAGGCATGCCACATATCATTTTAATCAGCAGAAGCTGCTGGTGCCCCTAAGCATACCAAATGCCCTAGGCATTTGCCTAGTTTGCCTATGCTTAAGGCCGGCTCTGGCACCAGCGCAGGGACACAGCCATGGGGAGAAGGAGGACGGAGGGGGACTGGGCCCGCAGCAGCGCTATGTAATTGGTGGAGGCGCAGCTGCAGCTGCCCCTCTCCTTCCACATAGGCTGGCCGCCGCCGCTGTGAATGCTGGGATGCGCTTCCCTCATCGCAGCTGCCAGCCTATGTGGAAGGAGAGGGGCAGCTGCAGCTGCGCGACCACCAATTACATAGCGCTGCTGCGGCTCCAGTCCCCCTCCGTCCTCCTGCTTATCCCCGGCCCGGGATCATCATCTGCCTGCACCAAAGAGCCTGACTGCCTGAGCCAGCGGGGAGAGAGTAAGTATTGTCTGTGTTTTCTGTCTCTCTGTCTGTTTGTCTATCTATCTATCTATCTATCTATCTATCTATCTATCTATCTATCTATCTAGTCTGCTGTAATGTGTAAAAAGGGGATGCTGTCTGCCGTAATGTGTAAAAAGGGGGATGCTGTCTGCCTTAATGTGTAAAAAGGAGGACGCTGTCTGCCGCAATGTGTAAAAAGTAGAGATGTGCATAGGAAATTTTTCGGGTTTTGTGTTTTGGTTTTGGATTCGGTTCCGCGGACGTGTTTTGGATACGGACGCGTTTTGGCAAAACCTCCCTGAATTTTTTTTGTCTGATTCGGGTGTGTTTTGGATTTAGGTGTTTTTTTAAAAAAAAACCTCAAAAACAGCTTAAATCACAGAATTTGGGGGTAATTTTGATCCTATAGTATTATTAACCTCAATAACCAAAATTTCCACTCATTTCCAGTCTATTCTGAACACCTCACACCTCACAATATTATTTTTAGTCCTAAAATTTGCACCGAGGTCGCTGGATGACTAAGCTAAGCAACCCAAGAGGGCGGCACAAACACCTGGCCCATCTAGGAGTGGCACTGCAGTGTCAGACAGGATGGCACTTATAAAAATAGTCCCCAAACATCACATGATGCAAAGATAAATAAATCAAAAAAAGAGGTGTAAGATGGAATTGTCCTTGGGCCCTCCCACCCACCCTTATGTTGTATAAACAGGACATGCACACTTTAACAAACCCATCATTTCAGCGACAGGGTCTGCCACACGACTGTGGCTGAAATGACTGGTTGGTTTTGGCCCCCACCAAAAAAAGAAACAATCAATCTCTCCTTACTCAAACTGGCTCTACAGAGGCAAGATGTCGACCTCATCATCATCCTTCGATTCCTCACCCCTTTCACTGTGAGCATCCCCCTCCTCACAGAGTATTAATTCGTCCCCAATGGAATCCACCATCTCAGGTCCCTGTGTACTTTCTGGAGGCAATTGCTGGTGAATGTCTGCATGGAGGAATTGATTATAATTCATTTTGATGAACATCATCTTCCCCACATTTTGTGGAAGTAACCTTGTACGCCGATCACTGACAAGGTGACCGGCTGCACTAAACACTCTTTCGGAGTACACACTGGAGGGGGGGCAACTTAGGTAAAATAAAGCCAGTTTGTGCAAGGACCTCTTTTTCTCTTACGTCCTAGAGGATGCTGGGGACTCCATAAGGACCATGGGGTATAGACGGGCTCCGCAGGAGATAGGGCACCTAAAAGAACTTTGACTATGGGTGTGCACTGGCTCCTCCCTCTATGCCCCTCCTCCAGACCTCAGCTAGATTCTGTGCCCAGAGGAGAAAGGGTACAAAGCAGTGAGCTCTTAAGAGTTTGCTGTTTTAAAGAATTTTGTTAGGTTTTTTATTTTCAGGGAGTCCTGTTGGCAACAGGCTCCCTGCATCGTGGGACTGAGGAGAGAGAAGCAGAGCTGGCTTGTAAGGCTGGGCACTGCTTCTAGGCTACTGGACACCATTAGCTCCAGAGGGAGTCGGAACACAGGTCTCACCTGGGGTTCGTCCCGGAGCCGCGCCGCCGTCCTCCTCACAGATGCCGAAGATAGCAGCCGGGTGAGTATTGAGGAAAAGACTTCAGGCGGCAGAAGACATCAGATCTTCATGAGGTAAGCGTGCAGCGGTAAGCTGCGCGCCATTGCTCCCAGACACACACACACAAGAGGCACTGTAGGGTGCAGGGCGCAGGGGGGGGGCGCCCTGGGCAGCCATAAACCTCTATTTGGGCATAAATATGTTGGATTAGGCTGTGGGACAGTAAATCCATGGACCCCCGCCATTTTCTTACAATATCATGAGGGGACCGAAGCCCGCCGTCGGGTGGGCGGGGCTTGATCCTCGGCACTAACCAGCGCCATTTTCTCCACAGAGGCTGCGTGAGAAAACGCTGGCTCGCTGTTCTCTCCCCTGCTGAGCTTCACAGGCTGGAAAAAAAGAGGAGGGTGGCACATTGGCGACGCAGTGAGTGGAGATTAACATTATAAATATATAAAAGCGCTATCTGGTCATATATTCCAGTGTTTGGGCACTGGGTGTGTGCTGGCATTCTCTCTCTCTGTCTCCCCTAAGGGCCTGGTTGGGGTTTTGTCCCCTAATAGGTAACCCCCTGTGTATGTGGGGTGTCGGTAAGTGTGTGTCGACATGTCTGAAGCGGAAGGCTGCTCCAAGGAGGAGGTGGAGCAAATGAGTGGTGTGTCCCCGTCGCTGGTGCCGACTCAGGATTGGATGAGCATGTGGCATAGGTTAAATGCAAGTGTGACATCTTTACATGAAAGGTTTGATAAGGCTGAATTAAGGGGAACATCAGGGGGTCAATCCTCGGATTGGACCGATGCACAGGGCCCGTCAGGGTCTCAAAAGCGTCCCTTAACACAAGACACTACTACCGACACGGACTCTGATTCCAGTGTCGACTATGACGAAGTAAAATTGCACCCTAGGGTGACTAAAACCATTCAGTGTATGATTGTGGCTATTAGGGATGTCTTGCATATTGAGGATGAACCCTCGGTCCCCGACACAAGGGTACACATGTTTAAGGAAAAGAAACAGATTATTAATTTTCCCACGTCTCATGAATTAAATGAATTCTTTATAAAAGCTTGGGAGACTCCGGAGAAGATGCCGCAGATCCCCAAAAGAATTTATATGGCATACCCCTTCCCTAAACAGGACAGGGAGATTTGGGAATCACCTCCCACTGTGGACAAGGCACTGACACGCTTGTCCAAGAAGGTGGCGCTACCGTCTCCTGACACAGCTGCCCTTAAGGACCCTACAGATCGCAGGCAAGAAACTACCTTAAAGTGTATTTATTCTAATACGGGTGCTGTACTACGACCGACGATTGCGTCGGCATGGGTGTGTAGCGCAGTTGCAGCTTGGGCAGATGAGCTGACAGATCATTTTGAAGATATGGATAAGGATACTATATTCTTAACTCTAGGCCATATAAAAGACGCAGTTTTATTTATGAGGGATGCTAAAAGAGACATTGGATTGCTGGCTTCTAAGGCCAATGCCATGTCGATCTCAGCGAGACGATCCTTATGGACTTGCCAATGGACGGTGATGCGGATTCCATATGGAAGTACTACCCTATAAGGGTGATGTATTGTTTGGGGATGGGCTGACGGACCTGGTTTCCACAGCTACAGCAGGTAAATCAAATTTTTTACCATATATTCCCCAACAGCAAAAGAAAATGCCACCCTATCAGATGCAGTCCTTTCGGTCGCACAAGTCCAGAAGAGGTTGGGGATCCTCCTTCCTTGCCAGAGGTAAGGGCAGAAGCAAAAGAGCACCTGCTTCGGCAGGCACCCAGGAACAAAAGTCCTCCCCGGCTACTCCAAAACCCACAGCAAGACGCCGGGACTCCCCTGAGGGAGTCCGCACAGGTGGGCGCACGTCTTCGACTTTTCAGCCAGGTCTGGGTCAGCTCAGACCTGAATCCCTGGGTGTTAGAAATAGTTTCCCAGGGTTACAAACTGGAATTCGAAGAGGTGCCCCCGCGCCGATTTTTCAAGTCGGCCCTACCAGTTTCCACGTCGGAACGGGATGTAGTGTTAGCTGCAATTCAAACGCTGTGTATACAGCAAGTGATAATTAAGGTTCCCATGAACCAGCAGGGAAGAGGTTACTACTCAACCCTCTTTGTGGTCCCGAAACCGGATGGTTCGGTCAGACCTATCTTGAATCTGAAATCCCTAAACCTGTACATAAAAAGATTCAAATTCAAAATGGAATCGCTCAGAGCGATAATAGCCAATATGGAGGAGGGGGAGTTTATGGTGTCTCTGGACATAAAGGATGCGTACCTTCATGTCTCCATATATCCCCCCCATCAAGAATTCCTGAGATTCGCTGTACAGGATTGTCATTACCAATTTCAGACGTTGCCGTTTGGACTTTCCACGGCCCCGAGGATTTTCACCAAGATAATGGCGGAAATGATGGTGGTCCTGCGCAAGCATGGAGTCACAATTATCCCATACTTGGACGATCTCCTGATAAAAGCGAGATCAAGGGAGAAATTGCTGAGCAGTGTGGTGCTCTCTCTGAAAGTGCTCCAGCAACACGGTTGGATTCTAAATCTACCGAAGTCACAGTTGATTCCGACAACTCGACTACCGTTCCTAGGTATGATACTGGATACGGAACAAATGAAGGTCTTCCTTCCAATGGAGAAAGCCCAGGACATCCAGAACATGGTCAGAGACCTGCTGAAACCGAAAAGGGTGTCTGTTCATCAGTGCACTCGAGTTCTGGGAAAGATGGTGGCGGCCTACAAGGCCATTCCATTCGGAAGGTTCCATGCAAGGACTTTTCAATGGGACCTTCTGGACAAGTGGTCCGGGTCCCATCTACACTTACATCGAAAAATGACTCTGTCCCCAGGGGCCAGGGTGTCTCTCCTGTGGTGGTTGCAAAGTGCTCACCTACTGGAGGGTCGCAGATTCGGAATTCAGGATTGGATCCTGGTTACCACGGACGCGAGCCTCCGAGGATGGGGAGCAGTCACACAAGGAAGAAATTTTCAGGGACTTTGGTCAGACCAGGAGTCATGTCTACACATCAATGTGTTGGAACTCAGGGCCATATACAACGGCTTTCGACAAGCGGAGAGTCTTCTTCGAAACCTACCGGTTCTGATTCAGTCAGACAATGTCACAGCAGTGGCTCATGTGAACCGCCAAGGCGGGACAAGAAGCAGAGTCGCGATGGCGGAAGCCACCAGGATTCTTCGCTGGGCGGAAAATCACGTGATCGCTCTGTCGGCTGTCTTCATTCCGGGAGTGGACAACTGGGAAGCAGACTTCCTCAGCAGACACGATCTCCTTCCAGGAGAGTGGGGACTTCATCAAGAAGTCTTTGCAGACATAATACGTCTTTGGGGAACTCCTCAAATAGACATGTTGGCGTCACGCCTCAACAAAAAACTTTGGATGTATTGTGCCAGGTCTCGGGACCCTCAGGCAGTAGCAGTAGATGCTCTGATAACACCGTGGGTGTTCAAATTGGTCTACTTGTTTCCTCCTCTTCCTCTCATCACAAAAGTGTTGAGGATCATAAGACGAAGAAGAGTACAGACGATACTCGTTGTCCCAGACTGGCCTCGAAGGGCCTGGTACTCAGATCTACAAGAGATGCTCACAGGAGATCCCTGGCCTCTTCCGCTGAGGGAAGACCTGTTGCAACAGGGGCCCTGTGTATTTCAAGACTTACCGCGGTTACGTTTGACGGCATTGCGGTTGAACGCCGAATCCTAGCAAAAAAGGGAATTCCGGAAGAGGTCGTCCCTACTTTAATAAAGGCTAGGAAGGAGGTGACGGTTAAGCATTATCACCGTATCTGGCGAAAGTATGTGTCTTGGTGTGAGACCAAGAATGCACCTACGGAAGATTTTCATCTGGGTCGTTTTCTCCATTTCCTACAAATAGGAGTGGATATGGGCCTGTAATTAGGCTCTGTTAAGGTGCAGATTTCGGCCCTCTCGATTTTCTTTCAGAAGGAATTGGCTTCTCTTCCAGAAGTCCAGACATTTGTAAAGGGAGTGCTGCACATCCAGCCCCCTTTTGTGCCTCCAGTGGCACCATAGGACCTCAACGTGGTGTTGCAGTTCCTAAAATCACACTGGTTTGAACCGCTTAACAAGGTTGAGTTGAAATTTCTTACTTGGAAGGTGGTCATGTTGCTGGCCTTGGCATCGGCAAGGCGAGTATCAGAATTGGCGGCTTTGTCACACAAAAGCCCCTACTTGATTTTTCATGTGGATCGAGCTGAATTGAGGACACGTCCGCAATTTTTGCCTAAGGTGGTTTCTTCATTCCATGTGAATCAACCTATTGTGGTGCCTGTGGCTACAAGTGACCTGGAGGATTCCAGATCCCTGGACGTAGTCAGGGCCTTAAAGATTTATGTAGCCAGGACGGCTAGAATTAGGAAAACAGAGGCCCTGTTTGTCCTGTATGCGGCCAATAAGATTGGCGCACCTGCTTCGAAGCAGACTATTGCTCGCTGGATCTGTAATATGATTCAGCAGGCTCACTCTATGGCTGGATTGCCGGTACCAAATTCGGTTAAGGCCCATTCCACTAGGAAGGTGGGCTCTTCTTGGGCGGCTGCCCGAGGCGTCTCGGCATTACAACTTTGCCGAGCAGCGACTTGGTCGGGGTCAAACACTTTTGCTAAATTCTACAAGTTTGATACCCTGGCTGATGAGGACCTAGAGTTTGCTCAGTCGGTGCTGCAGAGTCATACGCACTCTCCCGCCCGATTGGATGTTTTGGTATAAACCCCATGGTCCTTACGGAGTCCCCAGCATCCTCTAGGACGTAAGAGAGAATAAGATTTTAAACCTACCGGTAAATCTATTTATCCTAGTCCGTAGAGGATGCTGGGCGCCCGTCCCAGTGCGGAAACTCTGCAAGACTTGTATATAGTTGTTGATTACATAAGGGTTATGTTACAGTTGGAATCGGTCTTGGACCGTTGCTGTTTTTTGTTCATACGGTTAACTGGTTATGTATGATCCAGGTTACATAGTATGATTGGTGTGGGCTGGTATGAATCTTGCCCTTGGATTTCCAAATCCTGCCTTGTAGTGTCCATCTCCTCTGGGCACAGTTCTCTAACTGAGGTCTGGAGGAGGGGCATAGAGGGAGGAGCCAGTGCACACCCATAGTCAAAGTTCTTTTAGGTGCCCTATCTCCTGCGGAGCCCGTCTATACCCCATAGTCCTTACGGAGTCCCCAGCATCCTCTACGGACTAGGAGAAATAGATTTACCGGTAGTTTTAAAATCTTATTTTCCTGCCAATATACGTACAGACTGTCTGGCGTGCCTACTTGGATGCTGTCACTCATATAATCCTCCACCATTCTTTCAATAGTGACAGAATCATATGCAGTGACAGTAGACGACATGTCAGTAATCATTGGCAGGTCCTTCAGTCCGGACCAGATGTCAGTTTTCGCTCCTGAATGCCCTGCATCACCGTCAGCTGGTGGTTCTGGAGATCTGATCCTTTTCCTGGCAGCTCCAGTGGCGGTAGAAAATGAAGTAGGAGCTGTTGGCGGGTCACGTTCCGCTTGACTTGACAAGTGTCTCACCAGCGGTCTTTGAACATGTGCAGACTTGTATCTGCCGGAAAGAGAGATAAAACGTAGGCTTTAAACCTAGGATCGAGCACGGTGGCCAAAATGTAGTGCTCTGATTTCAACAGATTGACCACCCGTGAATCCTGGTTAAGCGAATGAAGGGCACCATCCACAAGTCCCACATGCCTAGCGGAATCGCTCCATTTTAGCTCCTCTTTCAATCTCTCCAGCTGCTTCTGCAAAAGCCTGATGAGGGGAATGACCTGACTCAGGCTGGCAGTGTCTGAACTGACTTCACGTGTGGCAAGTTCAAAGGGTTGCAGAACCTTGCACAACGTTGAAATCATTCTCCACTGCGCTTGAGTCAGGTGCATTCCCTTTCCTTTCCCTATATCGTAGGCAGATGTATAGGCTCGAATGGCCTTTTGCTGCTCCTCCATCCTTTGAAGCATATAGAGTGCGCTTCAGGTGACGTATAAGGTGGTTCCTAGGTGGTTAACGTCCTTACCCCTACTTATTACAGCTTGACAAAGGCAACACACGGCTTGACACCAGTTGTCCGCATTTCTGTTGAAGTAATTCTACACCGAAGAGGTGATTTTTTGTGTGTTTTGACCAGGCATGTCAATGGCCTTATTCATCCCACGGACAACAGGTGTCTCCCCGGGTGCCTGACTTAAACAAACCACCTCACCATCAGATTTCTCTTTGTCAATTTCTTCCTCAGCGCCAGCAACACCCATATCCTCATCCTGGTGTACTTCAACAGTGACATCTTCAATTTTACTATCAGGAACTGGACTGTGAGTGCTCCTTCCAGCACTTGCGGGGGCGTGCAATGGTGGAAGGAGCCACCTCTTCCCGTCAGGCATCGCAACCGATGGGAAGGTCAGGCATCGCAACCGACACAATTGGACTCTCATTGGGGATTTGTGATTTAGAAGAACGCACAGTTCTTTGCTGTGCTTTTGCCAGCTTAACTCTTTTCATTTTTTTAGCGGAAGGATGAGTGCTTCTATCCTCATGTGAAGCTGAACCACTAGCCATGAACGCAAGCCAGGGCCTTAGCCGTTCCTTGCCACTCCGTGTAGTACATGGCACATTGGCAAGTTTACGCTTCTCCTCAGACGCTTTTAATTTAGATTTTTGGGTCATTTTACTGAACTTTTGCTTTTTGGATTTTACATGTTCTCTACTATTACACTGGGCATCGGCCTTGGCAGACGACGTTGATGGCATTTCATCGTCTCTGCCATGTCTAGTGGCAGCAGCTTCAGCACTAGGTGGAAGTGGATCTTGATCTTTCCCTATTTTACCCTCCACATTTTTGTTCTCCATTTTTTAATGTGTGGAAATATATGCCAGTAATATTATTATATCAATAGCAATGGCCTACTGCACTGTACTACTATATACTGCTCACAACAATGCAGCACAGATATGGATACTTGCAGTGACACAGAGCTGCAAGATACAGCAATGGCCTACTGTACTGTACAACTATATACTGGTGGTCACCAAAACGCTGCACTGTACTACTATATATACTGCTCACAACAATGCAGCACAGATATGGATACTTGAAGTGACACGGAGCTGCAAGATACAGCAATGGCCTACTGTACTGTACAACTATATACTGTTGGTCACCAAAATGCTGCACTGTACTACTATATATACTGCTCACAACAATGCAGCACAGATATGGATTCTTGTAGTAACACAGAGCTGCAAGATACAGCAATGGCCTACTGTACTGTACAACTATATACTGGTGGTCACCAAAATGCTGCACTGTACTACTATATATATACTGCTCACAACAATGCAGAACAGATATGGATACTTGAAGTGACATGGAGCTGCAAGATACAGCAATGGCCTACTGTACTGTGCAACTATATACTGTTGGTCACCAAAATGCTGCACAGTACTACTATATATATACTTCTCACAACAATGCAGCACGGATATGGATACTTGAAGTGACACAGAGCTGCAAGATACAGCAATGGCCTACTGTACTGTGCAACTATATACTGTTGGTCATCAAAATGCTATACTGCTCACAACAATGCAGCACAGATATGGATACTTGAAGTGACATGGAGCTGCAAGATACAGCAATGGCCTACTGTACTGTACAACTATATACTGTTGGTCACCAAAATGCTGCACTGTACTACTATATATACTGCTCACAACAATGCAGTACAGATATGGATAAATGCAGTGACACAGAGCTGCAAGATACAGCAATGGATTACTGTACTGTACAACTATATACTGTTGGTCACCAAAATGCTGCACTGTGTTACTATATATACTGCTCATAACAATGAAGCACAGATATGGATACTTGCAGTGACACGGAGCTGCAAGATACAGCAATGGCCTACTGTTCTGTACAACTATATACTATTGGTCTCCAAAATGCTGCACTGTACTACTATATGTACTGCTCACAACAATGCAGCACAGATATGGATAAATGCAGTGACACAGAGCTGCAAGATGCAGCAATGGACTACTGTACTGTACAACTATATACTGTTGGTCACCAAAATGCTGCACTGTACTACTAAAATACTGCTCACAACAATGCAGCACAGATATGGATACTTGTAGTGACACGGAGCTGCAATATACAGCAATGGACTACTGTACTGTACTACTATACCGGTGGTCACCAAAATGCTGCACTGTACTGTTATATATATATATATATATATACTGGTCACACAACAATGCAGCAGATATTGAGCACTGATGATCAGGATACTGTCTAGAACTGAGTCTGACATGGAGCTGCAAGATACAGCAATGGCCTACTGTACTGTACTACTATAATTATATACTGGTGGTGCCCACAATGCAGCACACTGAGCACAGATATTTGCAGCACACTGAGCACAGATATGGAGCTTTTCAGGCAGAGAACGTAGATATTTGCAGCACACTGAGCACAGATATGGAGATCTTCAGGCAGAGAATGTAGATATTTGCAGCACACTGAGCACAGATATTTGCGCCACTCTGAGCACAAATAATTGCAGCACACTGAGCACAGATACGGAGATTTTCAGGGAGAGAATGTAGCCACGTCCTCTCCGTTCAATCTCCAATGCATGAGTGAAAATGGCGGCGACGCGCGGCTCTTTATATGGAATACGAATCTCGCGAGAATCCGACAGCGGGGTGATGACGTTCGGCCTCGTTCGGGTTAACTGAGCAAGGTGGAAAGATCCAAGGCTGCCTCGGACCTGTGTAAAATAGGTGAAGTTCGGGGGGGGGGGGGGGGGGGGGGGGTTTGGATCTCAACAAACCGAACCCGCTCATCTCTAGTAAAAAGGGGACTCAGTCTGCCGTAATGTGTAAAAAGGGGGATGCTGTCTGCCATAATGTGTAAAAAGGGGACGCTGTCTGCTGTAATGTGTAAAAAGGGGATGCTGTCTGCCGTAATGTGAAAAGAGGGGACTCAGTCTGCCGTAATGTGTAAAAAGGGGACGCTTTCTGCCGTAATGTGTAAAAAGGGGACGCTTTCTGCCGTAATATGTGATAAAAAGGGGACGCTGTCTGCCATAATGTGTGAAAAAAGGGGACGCTGTCTGCCGTAATGTGTAAAAAGGGGGCGCTGTCTGCCGTAATGTGTAAAAAGGGGACGCTGTCTGACCTAATGTGTAAAAAGGGGACGCTGTCTACCGTAATGTGTGAAAAGGGGACTCAGTCTGCCGTATGTGTAAAAAGGGGACTCAGTCTGCCGTAATGTGTAAAAAGGGACGCTGTCTGCCGTTATGTGTAAAAAGGATGATGTCTGCCGTAATGTGTGATAAAAAGGGGATGCTGTCTACCGTAATGTGTAAAAAGGGGACTCAGTCTGCCGTATGTGTAAAAAGGGGACGCTGTCTGCCGTAATGTGTAAAAAGGGGACTCAGTCTGCCGTAATGTGTAAAAAGGGGACTCTGCCGTAATGTGTAAAAAGGATGATGTCTGCCGTAATGTGTGATAAAAAGGGGACGCTGTCTGCCGTAATGTGTGATAAAAAGGGGACACTATCTTCCGTAATGTGTGATAAAAAGGGGACGCTGTCTGCCGTAATGTGTAAAAAGGGGACGCTGTCTACTTTAATGTGTGAATAAAAGGGGACGCTGTCTGCCGTAATGTGTAAAAAGGGGGCGCTATCTGACGTAATGTGTAAAAAGGGGATGCTGTCTGCCATAGTGTGTAAAAAAGGGGACGCTGTCTGCCGTAATGTGTAAAAAAGGGACGCTGTATGCCGTAGTGTGTAAAAAGGGGGCACTGTCTGATGTAATGTGTAAAAAGGGGATGCTGTATGCCGTAGTGTGTAAAAAAGGGACACTGTCTGCCGTAAAAGTGTAAAAAGGGGACGCTGTCTGGCGTAATGTGTAAAAAGGGCTCTACCTGGTATAGTGGTGCTACTGTACGGCGTAATATGAATAATAGAGACTACTGTGCACTGTAATATGAATTGGTATTATTTTGTGGCCACACCCCTTCCCCACAAAGCCACGCCCTATAACTTTTGGCGTCTCTACGGCGTGCACTGCCCCTTTTTTATATAAATGGGGGTGCTGATGCCGTTTCTTGCACACAGCGCTAAAATGTCTAGTTACGGCACTGTTGCTAGGTATCCATTTCCCTGGCCCTGAGCAGGTCACCCTCACCAGATCCTCTCCAGCACAGTTCCCCCATTGCATCCAAATAATCACCCCCCCTCCACATCCTAAATCTAGGACACATCCACATCCTAAACCTGAACGGATCCCATCTGTATGTGTATCTCTACCCTGTTATGTCATACTGTACTTTGCATCCCTGAGTGCCGCTGAGTATTTTATATGTGTATATATATACACAGTATAGATAGATAGATAGATAGAAGGATACACACTATATATATATATATATATATATATATATATGTGTACCAGAGAAGCTAACAGCGCCACAGATACAGTATCTAAAATAAAAACGACAGTATCGGAACCATGTGTTCTGAATAATTGCCAAAAAAGGACCTGGTAGACACTCCCTCCAGACTATTAGGGCGTCAGCTTATTAACCTCAAAAAATAAATATAGGCACTGGTATATATGCCTAAATTTTTAAAAATTGGTGCAAGGGGATGAGGTGTTAGCAAGCGACCAAAGGTGTCAATTAATATCATGAAGACAGGTAATTATGAAAACATAAAATTTATTTCAGAAAACATAGCACTAAAAAAAGGGGTATTGTGTAAGATAATGACAATAAAAAATGCAGTCTATACAAATTGATGTATAAAAAAGTGAAGGAAAAGCATAAAAATATACAAAAAACCAATATGCCAAATTTCATAAAAGAGAACATAAAAACATAAGAGATAAGGCATAAAATGTGCAAGATAAAAGATAAAAAAGAGAGAGAAGTAGCTTAACTTCAGTGATTGAGGTAGAATCAGAGTGGCACCCAACGCGTTTCGTCCCTCATGGACTTCATCAAGGGGTGATTAGAGGCTAGAGACAGAACATATTTATACCTCATAACTAAAGGAAGTGGTGTCTACATCACTTCCTGTCTGTTAATTGATGTAGTAGTTTTATATGGTCAAAATACAGGGATACATGAATACACATGGAGCTAATCTAATTGGAGCACAAGCTGTTAAGTTCATAATTTAAAACGATACAGTATAATGCTTAAAAATCGTAAAGACGGGCGAGTCTGTCGGCTTCCGGTCCCGGCTGTGTGGAGCGTCATATCCGCCCCACATCAGCCCCACGTCCGCCCCACATCCGGTGGTGTCGCATTTGTCATGCGCATGCGCCGGCTAGGTGTGGCGTAGTGCGGCTATAGTCTCTTGTAGCTGTCCATTGGGAGCGGCGGCCATCTTTCTGGTTATCTATAGCCACGTTTGATCGTAGTTCTCGGCGGATGGGACACATAGTAATGTAGTCTACGGATTTCTTTGTTCTGATGAGCATTCTAGAGAAGGCCTTTTTCTGAGTTTGTAAATTAGGATACGTCCGTGATCTTTATCGTTAGAATTGATTTGCATATTTCTGGTGCGGCTCCCCGGGGATATTCATGAAAAAAAGAGAAAATAAACAAATAGATGGGGATCAAGAGCTAATTTTTTGAAAAACTTCATATTATTAGTAGAGATGAGCGGGTTCGGTTCCTCGGAATCCGAACCCGCCCGAACTTCATGTTTTTTTTCACGGGTCCGAGCGACTCGGATCTTCCCGCCTTGCTCGGTTAACCCGAGCGCGCCCGAACGTCATCATGACGCTGTCGGATTCTCGCGAGGCTCGGATTCTATCGCGAGACTCGGATTCTATATAAGGAGCCGCGCGTCGCCGCCATTTTCACTCGTGCATTGAGATTGATAGGGAGAGGACGTGTCTGGCGTCCTCTCCATTAGAATAGAGATAGATTAGATAGAGAGAGAGAGATTGTGCAGAGTCGCAGACAGAGTTAGTTTACCACAGTCAGTGACCAGTGCAGTTGCTAGTTAACTTTTATTTAATATAATATATCCGTTCACTTCTCTCTGCTATATCCGTTCTCTGCCTGAAAAAAAAAACGATACACAGCACAGTCAGTCACACAGTGTGACTCAGTCTGTGTGCACTCAGCTCAGCCCAGTGTGCTGCACAGTCATCAATGTATAAATTAAAAGCTTATAATTAATTGTGGGGGAGACTGGGGAGCACTGCAGGTTGTTAGCAGGAGCCAGGAGTACAATTATATTAATTAACAGTGCACACTTTTGCTGCAGGAGTGGTGACCAGTGCCTGACCACCAGTATAGTATTGTTGTATACTACTAATATCTCTTTAAATATCAACCAGTCTATATTAGCAGCAGACACAGTACAGTGCGGTAGTTCACGGCTGTGGCTACCTCTGTGTCGGCACACGGCAGGCAGTCCGTCCGACCAGAATTGTATTATTTATTATTATATACCTACCACCTAACCGTGGTTTTTTTTTCATTCTTTATACCGTCATAGTGTCATCCTAATTGTTACGAGTATACTACTATCTCTTTATCAACCAGTGTACAGTGCGGTAGTTCACGGCTGTGGCTACCTCTGTGTCGGCACACGGCAGGCAGTCCGTCCGACCAGAATTGTATTATTTATTATTATATACCTACCACCTAACCGTGGTTTTTTTTTCATTCTTTATACCGTCATAGTGTCATCCTAATTGTTACGAGTATACTACTATCTCTTTATCAACCAGTGTACAGTGCGGTAGTTCACGGCTGTGGCTACCTCTGTGTCGGCACACGGCAGGCAGTCCGTCCGACCAGAATTGTATTATTTATTATTATATACCTACCACCTAACCGTGGTTTTTTTTTTCATTCTTTATACCGTCATAGTGTCATCCTAATTGTTACGAGTATACTACTATCTCTTTATCAACCAGTGTACAGTGCGGTAGTTCACGGCTGTGGCTACCTCTGTGTCGGCACACGGCAGGCAGTCCGTCCGACCAGAATTGTATTATTTATTATTATATACCTACCACCTAACCGTGGTTTTTTTTTTCATTCTTTATACCGTCATAGTGTCATCCTAATTGTTACGAGTATACTACTATCTCTTTATCAACCAGTGTACAGTGCGGTAGTTCACGGCTGTGGCTACCTCTGTGTCGGCACACGGCAGGCAGTCCGTCCGACCAGAATTGTATTATTTATTATTATATACCTACCACCTAACCGTGGTTTTTTTTTCATTCTTTATACCGTCATAGTGTCATCCTAATTGTTACGAGTATACTACTATCTCTTTATCAACCAGTGTACAGTGCGGTAGTTCACGGCTGTGGCTACCTCTGTGTCGGCACACGGCAGGCAGTCCGTCCGACCAGAATTGTATTATTTATTATTATATACCTACCACCTAACCGTGGTTTTTTTTTCATTCTTTATACCGTCATAGTGTCATCCTAATTGTTACGAGTATACTACTATCTCTTTATCAACCAGTGTACAGTGCGGTAGTTCACGGCTGTGGCTACCTCTGTGTCGGCACACGGCAGGCAGTCCGTCCGACCAGAATTGTATTATTTATTATTATATACCTACCACCTAACCGTGGTTTTTTTTTCATTCTTTATACCGTCATAGTGTCATCCTAATTGTTACGAGTATACTACTATCTCTTTATCAACCAGTGTACAGTGCGGTAGTTCACGGCTGTGGCTACCTCTGTGTCGGCACACGGCAGGCAGTCCGTCCGACCAGAATTGTATTATTTATTATTATATACCTACCACCTAACCGTGGTTTTTTTTTTCATTCTTTATACCGTCATAGTGTCATCCTAATTGTTACGAGTATACTACTATCTCTTTATCAACCAGTGTACAGTGCGGTAGTTCACGGCTGTGGCTACCTCTGTGTCGGCACACGGCAGGCAGTCCGTCCGACCAGAATTGTATTATTTATTATTATATACCTACCACCTAACCGTGGTTTTTTTTTCATTCTTTATACCGTCATAGTGTCATCCTAATTGTTACGAGTATACTACTATCTCTTTATCAACCAGTGTACAGTGCGGTAGTTCACGGCTGTGGCTACCTCTGTGTCGGCAGTCGGCAGGCAGTCCGTCCATCCATAATTGTATTATTATTATAATATATACCACCTAACCGTGGTTTTTTTATACCACCTAACCGTGGCAGTCCGTCCATAATTGTATACTAGTATCCAATCCATCCATCTCCATTGTTTACCTGAGGTGCCTTTTAGTTCTGCCTATAAAATATGGAGAACAAAAAAGTTGAGGTTCCAAAATTAGGGAAAGATCAAGATCCACTTCCACCTCGTGCTGAAGCTGCTGCCACTAGTCATGGCCGAGACGATGAAATGCCAGCAACGTCGTCTGCCAAGGCCGATGCCCAATGTCATAGTACAGAGCATGTCAAATCCAAAACACCAAATATCAGAAAAAAAAGGACTCCAAAACCTAAAATAAAATTGTCGGAGGAGAAGCGTAAACTTGCCAATATGCCATTTACCACACGGAGTGGCAAGGAACGGCTGAGGCCCTGGCCTATGTTCATGGCTAGTGGTTCAGCTTCACATGAGGATGGAAGCACTCAGCCTCTCGCTAGAAAACTGAAAAGACTCAAGCTGGCAAAAGCACCGCAAAGAACTGTGCGTTCTTTGAAATCCCAAATCCACAAGGAGAGTCCAATTGTGTCGTTTGCGATGCCTGACCTTCCCAACACTGGACGTGAAGAGCATGCGCCTTCCACTATTTGCATGCCCCCTGCAAGTGCTGGAAGGAGCACCCGCAGTCCAGTTCCTGATAGTCAGATTGAAGATGTCAGTGTTGAAGGACACCAGGATGAGGAGGATATGGGTGTTGCTGGCGCTGGGGAGGAAATTGACCAGGAGGATTCTGATGGTGAGGTGGTTTGTTTAAGTCAGGCACCCGGGGAGACACCTGTTGTCCGTGGGAGGAATATGGCCGTTGACATGCCAGGTGAAAATACCAAAAAAATCAGCTCTTCGGTGTGGAGGTATTTCACCACAAATGCGGACAACAGGTGTCAAGCCGTGTGTTCCCTTTGTCAAGCTGTAATAAGTAGGGGTAAGGACGTTAACCACCTCGGAACATCCTCCCTTATACGTCACCTGCAGCGCATTCATAATAAGTCAGTGACAAGTTCAAAAACTTTGGGTGACAGCGGAAGCAGTCCACTGACCAGTAAATCCCTTCCTCTTGTAACCAAGCTCACGCAAACCACCCCACCAACTCCCTCAGTGTCAATTTCCTCCTTCCCCAGGAATGCCAATAGTCCTGCAGGCCATGTCACTGGCAAGTCTGACGAGTCCTCTCCTGCCTGGGATTCCTCCGATGCATCCTTGCGTGTAACGCCTACTGCTGCTGGCGCTGCTGTTGTTGCCGCTGGGAGTCGATGGTCATCCCAGAGGGGAAGTCGTAAGCCCACTTGTACTACTTCCAGTAAGCAATTGACTGTTCAACAGTCCTTTGCGAGGAAGATGAAATATCACAGCAGTCATCCTACTGCAAAGCGGATAACTGAGGCCTTGGCATCCTGGGTGGTGAGAAACGTGGTTCCGGTATCCATCATTACTGCAGAGCCAACTAGAGACTTGTTGGAGGTACTGTGTCCCCGGTACCAAATACCATCTAGGTTCCATTTCTCTAGGCAGGCGATACCGAAAATGTACACAGACCTCAGAAAAAGAGTCACCAGTGTCCTAAAAAATGCAGCTGTACCCAATGTCCACTTAACCACGGACATGTGGACAAGTGGAGCAGGGCAGGGTCAGGACTATATGACTGTGACAGCCCACTGGGTAGATGTATGGACTCCCGCCGCAAGAACAGCAGCGGCGGCACCAGTAGCAGCATCTCGCAAACGCCAACTCTTTCCTAGGCAGGCTACGCTTTGTATCACCGCTTTCCAGAATACGCACACAGCTGAAAACCTCTTACGGCAACTGAGGAAGATCATCGCGGAATGGCTTACCCCAATTGGACTCTCCTGTGGATTTGTGGCATCGGACAACGCCAGCAATATTGTGTGTGCATTAAATCTGGGCCAATTCCAGCACGTCCCATGTTTTGCACATACCTTGAATTTGGTGGTGCAGAATTTTTTAAAAAACGACAGGGCCGTGCAAGAGATGCTGTCGGTGGCCAGAAGAATTGCGGGACACTTTCGGCGTACAGGCACCACGTACAGAAAACTGGAGCACCACCAAAAACTACTGAACCTGCCCTGCCATCATCTGAAGCAAGAAGTGGTAACGAGGTGGAATTCAACCCTCTATATGCTTCAGAGGTTGGAGGAGCAGCAAAAGGCCATTCAAGCCTATACAATTGAGCACGATATAGTAGGTGGAATGCACCTGTCTCAAGTGCAGTGGAGAATGATTTCAACGTTGTGCAAGGTTCTGATGCCCTTTGAACTTGCCACACGTGAAGTCAGTTCAGACACTGCCAGCCTGAGTCAGGTCATTCCCCTCATCAGGCTTTTGCAGAAGAAGCTGGAGGCATTGAAGGAGGAGCTAACACGGAGCGATTCCGCTAGGCATGTGGGACTTGTGGATGCAGCCCTTAATTCGCTTAACAAGGATTCACGGGTGGTCAATCTGTTGAAATCAGAGCACTACATTTTGGCCACCGTGCTCGATCCTAGATTTAAAGCCTACCTTGGATCTCTCTTTCCGGCAGACACAGGTCTGCTGGGGTTGAAAGACCTGCTGGTGACAAAATTGTCAAGTCAAGCGGAACGCGACCTGTCAATATCTCCTCCTTCACATTCTCCCGCAACTGGGGGTGCGAGGAAAAGGCTCAGAATTCCGAGCCCACCCGCTGGCGGTGATGCAGGGCAGTCTGGAGCGACTGCTGATGCTGACATCTGGTCCGGACTGAAGGACCTGACAACGATTACGGACATGTCGTCTACTGTCACTGCATATGATTCTCTCAACATTGATAGAATGGTGGAGGATTATATGAGTGACCGCATCCAAGTAGGCACGTCACACAGTCCGTACTTATACTGGCAGGAAAAAGAGGCAATTTGGAGGCCCTTGCACAAACTGGCTTTATTCTACCTAAGTTGCCCTCCCACAAGTGTGTACTCCGAAAGAGTGTTTAGTGCCGCCGCTCACCTTGTCAGCAATCGGCGTACGAGGTTACATCCAGAAAATGTGGAGAAGATGATGTTCATTAAAATGAATTATAATCAATTCCTCCGCGGAGACATTGACCAGCAGCAATTGCCTCCACAAAGTACACAGGGAGCTGAGATGGTGGATTCCAGTGGGGACGAATTGATAATCTGTGAGGAGGGGGATGTACACGGTGATATATCGGAGGGTGAAGATGAGGTGGACATCTTGCCTCTGTAGAGCCAGTTTGTGCAAGGAGAGATTAATTGCTTCTTTTTTGGGGGGGGTCCAAACCAACCCGTCATATCAGTCACAGTCGTGTGGCAGACCCTGTCACTGAAATGATGGGTTGGTTAAAGTGTGCATGTCCTGTTTTGTTTATACAACATAAGGGTGGGTGGGAGGGCCCAAGGATAATTCCATCTTGCACCTCTTTTTTCTTTTCTTTTTCTTTGCATCATGTGCTGATTGGGGTGGGTTTTTTGGAAGGGACACCCTGCGTGACACTGCAGTGCCACTCCTAGATGGGCCCGGTGTTTGTGTCGGCCACTAGGGTCGCTAATCTTACTCACACAGCTACCTCATTGCGCCTCTTTTTTTCTTTGCGTCATGTGCTGTTTGGGGAGGGTTTTTTGGAAGGGACATCCTGCGTGACACTGCAGTGCCACTCCTAGATGTGCCCGGTGTTTGTGTCGGCCACTAGGGTCGCTAATCTTACTCACACAGTCAGCTACCTCATTGCGCCTCTTTTTTTCTTTGCGTCATGTGCTGTTTGGGGAGGGTTTTTTGGAAGGGCCATCCTGCGTGACACTGCAGTGCCACTCCTAGATGGGCCCGGTGTTTGTGTCGGCCACTAGGGTCGCTAATCTTACTCACACAGCTACCTCATTGCGCCTCTTTTTTTCTTTGCGTCATGTGCTGTTTGGGGAGGGTTTTTTGGAAGGGACATCCTGCGTGACACTGCAGTGCCACTCCTAGATGGGCCCGGTGTTTGTGTCGGCCACTAGGGTCGCTTATCTTACTCACACAGCGACCTCGGTGCAAATTTTAGGACTAAAAATAATATTGTGAGGTGTGAGGTATTCAGAATAGACTGAAAATGAGTGTAAATTATGGTTTTTGAGGTTAATAATACTTTGGGATCAAAATGACCCCCAAATTCTATGATTTAAGCTGTTTTTTAGTGTTTTTTGAAAAAAACACCCGAATCCAAAACACACCAGAATCCGACAAAAAAAATTCGGTGAGGTTTTGCCAAAACGCGTTCGAACCCAAAACACGGCCGCGGAACCGAACCCAAAACCAAAACACAAAACCCGAAAAATTTCAGGCGCTCATCTCTAATTATTAGTAGGATGAATAAGGCATTGATAACTTCAAATATAAAGACGGGTGGTACTTAAAATGAGTAAAGTATGCCGCTAGGGACATGATGTAGAACTTGTACATAAAATGCGCTGAGTGGGACTCTATAAAGATAGTCCCTGTGAAAAAAGAGGGGGACAGTAAGTGAATTCATAGGTGGGCGTTAGATGAGTACTGCAAAGTAGATCCTAGGCATGGCCTATGTATGCTAGGGTAAGATAATCCATTGAGAATGTTTTAAAAAGAGACTCTGACTCAATTCCTTGTCGCCTTCAGATTTACAACACCCGGTCTCCCAAGGAGGTCTCCCATCCTTGTACTGGCCAGGCCCAACCTTGCTTAGCTTTCAAGATCAGACGGTGTTGGGCGTCCCCAAGAAGATATGGTTGTAATGTTTAGGGCAGGGTTAGAGACGAGATCTCTCACACAATGGACACTCATTGGAATTCTCATAAGCCGTGGAGAATAACTGACTGGACAACGTGTCTAAAGATCAGTATGTGAGTTATTTGCAACATTATATGGCATGCATCAGTAAGGAATAGGATAAGAAGATGATAGGTTTAAAAGTAAGCGTATTAGGAAGATGAATAGAGTTGTGCCCGGCAGTATATAAGGGGTTGAAAAGGCAGTTTCCAAAATTACAGCACCTGGTATTCCCTGGGGGTCTCCCATCCAGGTACTGGCCAGGCCCAAACATTGCTTAGCTTCCACAGTCGGCCCGAGTGGGAATAGTCAATTTGGTATGGCTGTAATATCAGTGGGGAGACAGGGAGCGGGTTTGTGGTGGCAGGAGTAAGGAGTAAGTCAAAACATAAGAGGGGGGATTTCTTACATCACAGGAAAGGTGCTATCTCATATCCTTCGTTGAAGCCATCCGGATGAAGGGTGTTCAGTTCATATATCCAATACATCTCCCTCCTGGAAAGGTTTGAAAGGTCTCCTCCTCTGTCTCCTAATGCTACCAGTTCAATACTGGTTTTCCCAATATATTTCATTTTACACCGACCACATTTGAAGCTTCCTACACCATGCCAAAATGTGTAGGAAGCTTCAAATGTGGTTGGTGCAATATTTGCAGGTATCTTCATCAGAACAGGAAATCATTCCACAACATCAAAATCAATAAGGAATATCGGATCAAACGATTCATCAATTGCAATACCTCATCGGTAATATACCTTCTGGAGTGCTCATGTAAAATAAAATATATTGGGAAAACCAAGAGACCCCTCAAAATACGTATCCAGGAACACGTCAGGAACATCAAGAATAAAGTCCTCACTCATGCAGTATCCAAACACTTTCACCTTTGTCATAATTCGGATCCAGAGGCGCTAACATACAAAGGTATTGAACTGGTAGCATTAGGAGACAGAGGAGGAGACCTTTCAAACCTTCTTTCCAGGAGGGAGATGTATTGGATATATGAACTGAACACCCTTCATCCGGATGGCTTCAACGAAGGATACGAGATAGCACCTTTCCTGTGATGTAAGAAATCCCCCCTCTTATGTTTTGACTTACTCCTTACTCCTGCCACCACAAACCCGATCCCTGTCTCCCCAATAATATTACAGCCATACCACATTGACTATTCCTACTCGGGCCGACTGTGGAAGCTAAGCAATGTTTGGGCCTGGCCAGTACCTGGATGGGAGACCCCCAGGGAATACCAGGTGCTGTAATTTTGGAAACTGCCTTTTCAACCCCTTATATACTGCCGGGCACAACTCTATTCATCTTCCTAATACGCTAACTTTTAAACCTATCATCTTCTTATCCTATTCCTTACTGATGCATGCCATATAATGTTGCAAATAACTCGCATACTGATCTTTAGACACGTTGTCCAGTCAGTTATTCTCCACGGTTTATGAGAATTCCAATGAGTGTCCATTGTGTGAGAGATCTCGTCTCTAACCCTGCCCTAAACATTACAACAATACCATCTTGGGGACGCCCAACACCGTCTGATCTTGGAAGCTAAGCAAGGTTGGGCCTGGCCAGTACAAGGATGGGAGACCTCCTTGGGAGACCGGGTGTTGTAAATCTGAAGGCGACAAGGGATTGAGTCAGGGTCTCTTTTTTAAACATTCTCAATGGATTATCTTACCCTAGCATACATAGGCCATGCCTAGGATCTACTTTGCAGTACTCATCTAACGCCCACCTATGAATTCACTTACTGTCCCCCTCTTTTTTCACAGGGACTATCTTTATAGAGTCCCACTCAGCGCATTTTATGTACAAGTTCTACATCATGTCCCTAGCGGCATACTTTACTCGTTTTAAGTACCACCCGTCTTTATATTTGAAGTTATCAATGCCTTATTCATCCTACTAATAATATGAAGTTTTTCAAAAAATTAGCTCTTGATCCCCATCTATTTGTTTATTTTCTCTTTTTTTCATGAATATCCCCGGGGAGCCGCACCAGAAATATGCAAATCAATTCTAACGAAAAAGATCACGGACGTATCCTAATTTACAAACTCAGAAAAAGGCCTTCTCTAGAATGCTCATCGGAACAAAGAAATCCGTAGACTACATTACTATGTGTCCCGTCCGCCGAGAACTACGATCAAATGTGGCTATAGATAACCAGAAAGATGGCCGCCGCTCCCAATGGACAGCTACAAGAGACTATAGCCGCACTACGCCACACCTAGCCGGCGCATGCGCATGACGAATGCGACACCACCGGATGTGGAGCGGACGTGGGGCGGATGTGGGGCGGATATGACGCTCCACACAGCCGGGACCGGAAGCCGACGGACTCGCCCGTCTTTACGTTTTTTAAGCATTATACTGTATCGTTTTAAATTATGAACTTAACAGCTTGTGCTCCAATTAGATTAGCTCCATGTGTATTCATGTATCCCTGTATTTTGACCATATGAAACTACTACATCAATTAACAGACAGGAAGTGATGTAGACACCACTTCCTTAAGTTATGAAGTATAAATATGTTCTGTCTCTAACCTCTAATCACCCCTTGATGAAGTCCATAGTTTTGCAGTTTGCTGACAGTGACCACCAGTATATATAGCAGTACGGTACCGAAGGCCACTGCTCTATCTACCTCTGTGTCATCAAGTATACTATCCATCTAGATTCTATACCTGTGGTGCATTTTAGTTTTGCAGTTTGCTGACAGTGACCACCAGTATATATAGCAGTACGGTACGGAAGGCCACTGCTCTACCTACCTCTGTGTTGTCAAGTATACTATCCATCTAGATTCTATACCTGTGGTGCATTTTAGTTTTGCAGTTTGCTGAAAGTAACCACCAGTATATATAGCAGTACGGTACGGAAGGCCCCTGCTCTACCTACCTCTGTGTCGTCAAGTATACTATCCATCTAGATTCTATACCTGTGGTGCATTTTAGTTTTGCAGTTTGCTGACAGTGACCATCAGTATATATAGCAGTACGGTACGGAAGGCCACTGATCTACCTACCTCTGTGTCGTCAAGTATACTATCCATCTAGATTCTATACCTTTGGTGCATTTTAGTTTGCAGTTTGCTGACAGTGACCATCAGTATATATAGCAGTACGGTACGGAAGGCCACTGCTCTACCTACCTCTGTGTCATCAAGTATACTATCCATCTAGATTCTATACCTGTGGTGCATTTTAGTTTTGCAGTTTGCTGACAGTGACCACCAGTATATATAGAAGTACGGTACGGAAGGCCACTGCTCTACCTACCTCTGTGTCATCAAGTATACTATCCATCCATACCTGTGGTGCATTTCAGTTGTGCGCAGTATATATAGTAGTAGGCCATTGCTATTGATACTGGCATATAATTCCACACATTAAAAAATGGAGAACAAAAATGTGGAGGTTAAAATAGGGAAAGATCAAGATCCACTTCCACCTCGTGCTGAAGCTGCTGCCACTAGTCATGGCCGAGACGATGAAATGCCATCAACGTCGTCTGCCAAGGCCGATGCCCAATGTCATAGTAGAGAGCATGTAAAATCCAAAAAACAAAAGTTCAGTAAAATGACCCAAAAATCAAACTTGAAAGCGTCTGATGAGAAGCGTAAACTTGCCAATATGCCATTTACGACACGGAGTGGCAAGGAACGGCTGAGACCCTGGCCTATGTTCATGGCTAGTGGTTCAGCTTCACATAAGGATGGAAGCACTCATCCTCTCGCTAGAAATATTAAAAGACTTAAGCTGGCAAAAGCACAACAAAGAACTGTGCGTTCTTCTAAATCACAAATCCCCAAGGAGAGTCCAATTGTGTCGGTTGCGATGCCTGACCTTCCCAACACTGGACGGGAAGAGCTTGCGCCTTCCACCATTTGCACGCCCCCTGCAAGTGCTGAAAGGAGCACCCGCAGTCCAGTTCCCACACAGCGACCTTGGTGCGCCTCTTTTTTTCTTTGCATCATGTACTGTTTGGGGACAATTTTTTGAAGTGCCATCCTGTCTGACACTGCAGTGCCACTCCTAGATGGGCCAGGTGTTTGTGTCGGCCACTTGTGTCGCTTAGCTTAGTCACACAGCGACCTTGGTGCGCCTCTTTTTTTCTTTGCATCATGTGCTGTTTGGGGACTATTTTTTTGAAGGGCCATCCTGTCTGACACTGCAGTGCCACTCCTAGATGGGCCAGGTGTTTGTGTCGGCCACTTGTGCCGCTTAGCTTAGTCACACAGCGACCTTGGTGCGCCTCTTTTTTTCTTTGCATCATGTGCTGTTTGGGGACTATTTTTTTTCAAGTGCCATCCTGCCTTACACTGCAGTGCCACTCCTAGATGGGCCAGGTGTTTGTGTCGGCCACTTGTGTCGCTTAGCTTAGCCATCCAGCGACCTCGGTGCAAATTTTAGGACTAAAAATAATATTGTGAGGTGTGAGGTGTTCAGAATAGACTGAAAATGAGTGTAAATTATGGTTATTGAGGTTAATAATACTATGGGATCAAAATGACCCCCAAATTCTATGATTTAAGCTGTTTTTGAGGGTTTTTTGTAAAAAAACACCCGAATCCAAAACACACCCGATTCCGACAAAAAAATTTCAGGGAGGTTTTGGCAAAACGCGTCCGAATCCAAAACACGGCCGTGGAACCGAATCCAAAACCAAAACACAAAACCCGAAAAATTTCCGGTGCACATCTCTAATTTTTATAGTTAGAATGAAAACTAGGATGTACTTTACTCAACCTGGCATGTAGCTGGCAGCGGGGGAGGGAGGAAGTCCACCGGGACGATCCATGGCTGCATATTATACAGTGGCTGCTGGTCTCAGGGGAGGTACCAGCCAGCCACCAGGAAGGTTAGGGTCATTGATGCTCAAGAAGAAGTTGAACTCTGGCCGGCCCCCAATACAGACACAGAATATGTCTGACAGCAGCTGCTGATGGGGTCTGGCCCAGAGGGAAGTGCCCTAATCTCCTGTTGCCCCAATCTGCCCATATCACCGCAGTTCTGCTGCAGGCCCCCTGCTCCTTAATCCAATTCACTAACCTAACCCAAAAAAACGTAACAGTGTATGCATACACACACATTTTGTATATATAAAATATAAAATAGATATAATACACTTTAGATATATATTACACTTCAAAATACATGTACAAACAAACCAGTGGCGGAACTAGTGAGCGGTGGGCCCAGGTGCAACAGAATGCTTTGCCCCCCCCCCCCCTCTCATCCAATCCAAGTCCACCCCCTCACCCCCAAATCAGGGATTCTTGCATGCTTCCGTATAATATATATACATATATATATTGGTGCAAGGGGATGAGGTGTTGGCAAGCGACCAAAGGTGTCAATTAATATTATGAAGACAGGTAATTATGAAAACATAAAATTTATTTCAGAAAACATAGCACTAAAAAAGGGGTATTGTGTAAGATAATGACAATAAAAAATGCAGCCTATGCAAATTGTTGTATAAAAAAGTGAAGGAAAAGCATAAAAATATCTCATAACTAAAGGAAGTGGTGTCTACATCACTTCCTGTCTGTTAATTGATGTAGTAGTTTCATATGGTCAAAATACAGGGATACATGAATACACATGGAGCTAATCTAATTGGAGCACAAGCTGTTAAGTTCATAATTTAAAACGATACAGTATAATGCTTAAAAAACGTAAAGACGGGCGAGTCCGTCGGCTTCCGGTCCCGGCTGTGTGGAGCGTCATATACGCCCCACGTCCGCCCCACATCCGGTGGTGTCGCATTCGTCATGCGCATGCGCCGGCTAGGTGTGGCATAGTGCGGCTATAGTCTCTTGTAGCTGTCCATTGGGAGCGGCGGCCATCTTTCTCCGTTCCATAGCCAGCAGTGCTGTTAGCGTTCTGAGCATTAGAGACTCTGGCACAGTGCCAGAGTCTACAGCGCATGAGCAGGTCTCAGAGAAAATGGTGCAGCGGACATTTTTTCAGAGAGCTGAGCATGTGCTGTAGACTCTGGCACTGTACCAGAGTCTCTAGTGCTCAGAACGCTAACAGCACTGCCGGCTACGGGGCGGAGAGGAGGGGTCCACACATGAACACCAATCAACACCAGAAAGGTAAGTATAGAAGAAATGGGTACAGTGTGTCCGGTGTGAACCCCCTCTGGACCCAGGGGCCCATGTGCACAACACACACTACACCCATTATAGATACGCCACTGCCCCCCACCCTTTCCCTCTTCACCCTTCCCCTCTTCACCCTTCCCTCTCTTCCTCCCCTCTCACTCTCTGCCCCCCTTGCCCTCTGAAACCTTACTCCCCTCTCTCTCTTTCTTCCTCTCCCCCTCTTCCCCCCCTTTCCCTCCACCCTTCCTTCTTTTTATCCTCCCCTTACCCTCTCCACCCTTCCCCCATCTCTCTCTGTGGCCCTCTCCCTGTCACACTCTGCCTCTCCCTGTCAGACTTTCCCTATTACCCTCTCCCTGTTACCCACTGCTTCTCTGTCACCCCCTGCTTGTCACCCTCTCTCTCTCCCCCTGTCACCCTCTCTCTCTCACAATCACCCACTGTCTACTACCAAAATTGTGTGAAAGTTGCATTTATGGCCCACACATCACACATCCTGTGAGGCCATGCTCCTTGTGGTGGGACCACACCCCCTAACTGGGAGCACGTGCCTTCGGCACAAATGTACCTCTTCCTACTCAACAGTTTCCTCTATCATGGTGACATCTGTCATTTTCTTCTGAATCCGCCCCTGTATGTGTGTCAGTGTTATTGTCAATAATCTATGCCATTTATAAATTAGTCTAGTTTATATAGAGCCCTGTCTGAATAATATGTATAAGGCACTGTTAAGCATTCTTATTGCATTCCAGCCAGTGGCAGTTCTAGGGGTGGGCAACATGTAATGTGTATAAGGGGCTCTACCGTGGCATAATTTGTAAAAGAGGCTCTATTGTAGCGTAACATGTATAAGGGGCAGTGGTGAAAGTAGCAAAAAATTCTTAGTGGTATTGTGTGGGTGCATAAAAGGTTTGCATGATAAGAAATGGGTGTGACCACTTGGGGCGTGACCAATAAAAATCGGGGTGTGATACACATATGGGCGACCAGATACATACATGACGCCAATAGTGCAGTGCCAGATACACATATGCCCCCAATAGTGCAATGCCAGATACACATATGCCCCCAATAGTGCCAGATAAACATATGCCCCCAATAGTGCAGTGCTAGATACACATATGCCCCCACAGTGTCAGATACACATGTGCACCCACAGTACCAGATTTTCCCCACTGTGTCAGATACACATATGCCTCCAGTAGTGCAGTGCCAGATACACATATGCCCCCACAGTGCCAGATACAAATATGCCCCCACAGTGCGAGATACACATATGCCCCCACGGTGCTAGATATGCCGCACAGTGCCAGATAAAAATATGCCACCACGGTGCCAGATACACAAATTTCCCCACAGTGCCAGATACACATATGCCTCAACAGAGCCAGATATGCCCCTACAGTGACAGATACACATATGCCCCCATAGTGCCAGATATGCCCCCACAGTGCCAGATACCCATATGCCCCCCCACAGTGCCAGATACACATATGCCCCCAAACTGTGCCAGATACACATATGCCCCCACAGTGCCAGATACACATATGCTCCCCAATAGTGCCAGATACACATATGCCCCCAGCAGTGCAAATCACCGCTGCTGCTGCCTGGGGCCGGCTCTGCTGTCACTGTGTCCGAGGAGAGAGGCGTGCAGTGTATGACTCTCCTGCCCCTCTCCTGCCCTTAGTCTGGTCACTGGTGGGGGCATATATCTCAAGTCAGGAGCACCCACAGTCAAGAATGCATCTGCGGGAAGATGATCACCTCGGCGTTGCTCCCTGGCTCCACCGCCCACGTTCCATGTTATCCAATCAAATTATATAGTGTGTGTGCGTAGCGTGACATCATCACGTCACACCGCATTTAGGCCCATCAAATCCCTTGTGGCCGCAAGGTGAAGCTGCTGTCTGACTTCTCCCGCCCTGGTGCCCGGCCACCCGCACTGTCTGAGTGACTGCCAGTGGCTCTCTCCTTCTGTGGGTGCTGGCTGCGACCATACTACACCAGTCGCTCAAGCCTGCGCCTCTGTTCACACTCCCAGAGTCCCACTGCAGACCGACAGTGCTCAGCCCAGCCGCAACACAGCGGCACATGACACAGAGCAAGCAGTGGACGTCT
Organism: Pseudophryne corroboree; assembly: GCF_028390025.1. Lineage (NCBI taxonomy): Eukaryota > Metazoa > Chordata > Amphibia > Anura > Myobatrachidae > Pseudophryne > Pseudophryne corroboree. Next base: position 168,870,151 of record NC_086447.1, on the reverse strand, counting down.
CCTGGCGATGCCCAGTGGAGGAGGGGGTCTGCTTCTAGCTGTTTTCATAGTGGAAGCAGACGAGCAGTGACATCGCGAGATTATAGGTAAACAGTCTACCTGCAGTGCTTCCCTGGTCCCTGGGATAAAGTAACTCCCTCCTAGCAGCATCTCCAGCCCCGGCTATATGTAGCCACTAGGGTGGCAAATACTGGGCCATTTTTTCAATCCCGGGAATTGCAATTGAAAAATTATCAATCCCGGGATACCTAGGATTGGTTGCATTTCAATGTGTCCCATCCCCCCCTGCCTAGCCCAGATAACTCACAGCAATCTTATCGAGCGCCCATCCTGGGCGATGCGACGGGCGGCCAGTGCATGGCGGTGGTGAGGCCAGATGGTGGCTGGCTGCGCAGCGTGACCTCTGACTTCACGTCATGCAGCGCAGTGCACCCAGCCGGAGCCATGGGGGAGGTGAGCAGGGGGAGCCGGGCAGCATCTGAGCGTCCTGAGGATGCTCAACGCTGCCCGGCATATAAAAAACTAGTGCTGGCTAATCCCCAAATCCCCGGGATTGGAAGCTCCACTCCCAGGATTGAATCCTGGCCAATTTTAGGCCGGGATCACGCCGATCCCGGGATTGGCCACCCTAGTAGCCACTTGCAGCAGCTCTCCAGGAGATGTGCAAAGTTTCTGTACTGAGAGGTAGCTGCAAGCCTCCTGTGACCATCTGTATATGTCTCCCCACCCACAAGACCACAGTCCTCCTCCCTCATTCTGGCATGCCTCTACCCCACACAGCATCCCCTCTTTCTCCAAACCCCCTCTATCTGTGTGACTGCTAAACACTTTGTTCACTCTCTAGTTTATTACCCCACAGCCCCCTACTGTCTATCAACCTTTCACTCTCTCTGTCACCTCCATCTGTGACTGCACTCTCATTGTCCTGTATCTCATGCTCTATATTATATCACAGCCATAGTCCACTTTTGTCTCTCCACTTGCCCCACTCCCGGTGTGACTGCACTGTCATTATCCGGTCTCTGACATTCTCTATCTCCCAATCACCTCTCTAACTGTCTGCCCCTCTCCCTTTGTGTAATTGCACTCTCATTATGCCACATCCTATATCTCCATCTGCCCATCATTCTACTCCTGCCATTCTCCCGGAGACTAGGTGACTATCAGGGATAGGGTATTAGTATTGGCATAGTGGTTTTGGTTAGGAGTTAATGTACTAGGGTTAGTTTAGGGATGTGGGTTAGGGTATTACGGATCGGATAATAGGGTTAGTATAGCAGTTTGGGCATTAGGGTTAGTTTAGGGGTTAGGGTATTACAGATTGGGTAATAGGGTTGATATAGCAGTTTGGGTTAGGATTTACGATATTAGGGTTAGTTTAGGTTAGGGTATTAGGGATCGATAAGGTGTGTAGCAGCAGAGAGAAAGAGTGCGGTGGGCATAGGAACTTAATGCAAACTCTCCAGGTATTAGGTATCTCATTATAATTCAGATCACTAATACCCCTTTCAGACCATGTATGGCAAGTCGAACCCAGGAGCCTGACACAGGAGCTCCCAGGGTGCGACCTGCCTCAGGCACCTCGCATCCACTGCACTCAACCCAGCATATGCTGCACTCAACACCATCGCATGATCTCCAAGCGCCGCCCATACACAGAGTGTGAACGGAGAAGGGGTCGCATCGATCCGACTCCCGTTCACACCGCACAGCGATCCGGATTGAACATAAGTTCAACCATGCTCGCGACCAGGGTTGAAATAGTGGGTTGCTCGACCGGTATATTAACCCTGGGACCTTTCAGACCCCACATGAACACAGGTTATGTGCATTCATGTTCCAATAACCCGTGTTCATAGGTGGCGGTCTGACAGCGATATAATACAACATTCTTTATTTATATTACTAGTCTCATATAATAGCTGTCTGCCATTCTAACAACAGTGTATAATACTGTAGTTGATTGTTCTCATTAGAGATGTGCACCGGAAATTTTTCGGGTTTTGTGTTTTGGTTTTGTATTCGGTTCCGCGGCCGTGTTTAGGATTCGGACGCATTTTGGCAAAACCTCCCTGAAATTTTTTTGTCGGATTCGGGTGTGTTTTGGATTCAGGTGTTTTTTTTCAAAAACCCCTCAAAAACAGCTTAAATCATAGAATTTGGGGGTAATTTTGATCCTATAGTATTATTAACCTCAATAACCACAATTTCCACTCATTTCCAGTCTATTCTGAACACCTCACACCTCGCAATACTATTTTTAGTCCTAAAATTTGCACTGAGGTTGCAGGATGACTAAGCTAAGCGACCCAAGAGGGAGGCACAAACACCTGGCCCATCTAGGAGTGGCACTGCAGTGTCAGACAGGATGGCACTTCAAACAATTTGCCCCAAACAGCACATGATGCAAAGAAAAGGGAAAAAGAGGTGCACTGTGGTCGCTGGACGGCTAAGCTAAGCGACACAAACACCTCTATCACAGGAATTATTTGTTCTAATCAATGGTATTATTGGTCCAAATCGCTGGAAGAAAATGACAAAATCACTGGAATTATTCGTTCTAATCAGTGGTATTATTGGTCCAAATCACTGGAAGAAAATGACAAAATCACTGGAATTATTCGTTCTAATCAATGGTATTATTGGTCCAAATCACTGGAAGAAAATGACAAAATCATTGGAATTATTCATTCTAATCAATGGTATTATTGGTCCAAATCACTGGAAGAAAATGACAAAATCACTGGAATTATTCGTTCTAATCAATGGTATTATTGGTCCAAATTACTGGAAGAAAATGACAAAATCACTGGAATTATTCATTCTAATCAATGGTATTATTGGTCCAAATCACTGGAAGAAAATGGAATGGATGGATACTTGCAGTGACACAGAGCTACAAGATACAGCAATGGTCTACTGTACAACTATATACTGTTAGTCACCAAAATGCTGCACTGTAATACTAGAAGCTATAGAAAAGTATATATATTATTGTATATATCAGTACAGACAGAGTGGTGTAACTGTGACACATGTGTCCTGACAAGCAGTATAGAAGCTATAGAAAATAAGAAAAGTATATATATTATTGTATATATCAGTACAGACAGAGCGGTGTAACTGTGACCCATGTGTCCTGACAAGAAGTATAGACGCTATAGAAAAGTATATATATAATATTACTGTATATCAGTACAGAGTGGTGTAACTGTGACACATGTGTCCTGACAAGCAGTATAGAAGCTATAGAAAAGTATATATATTATTGTATATATCAGTACAGAGTGGTGTAACTATGACACATGTGTCCTGACAAGCAGTATAGAAGCTATAGAAAATAAGAAAAGTATATATATTATTGTATATATCAGTACAAAGCGGTGTAACTGTGACCCACGTGTCCTGACAAGCAGTCTAGAAGCTATAGAAAATAAGAAAAGTATATATATTATTGTATATATCAGTACAGACAGAGCGGTGTAACTGTGACCCATGTGTCCTGACAAGCAGTATAGAAGCTATAGAAAAGTATATATATTACTGTATATCAGTAGTAGTACAGAGCGGTGTAACTGTGACACATGTGTCCTGACAAGCAGTATAGAAGCTATAGAAAAGTATATATATTATTGTATATATCAGTACAGAGCAGTGTAACTGTGACACATGTGTCCTGACAAGCAGTATAGAAGCTATAGAAAAGTATATATATTATTGTATATATCAGTACAGAGCGGTGTAACTGTGACCCATGTGTCCTGACAAGCAGTACAGAAGCTATAGAAAAGTATATATATTATTGTATATATCAGTACAGAGCAGTGTAACTGTGACCCATGTGTGTCCTGACAAGCAGTATAGAAGCTACAGAAAAGTATATATTATATACTGGTGGTCCCCAGTACCCACAATGCAGCACACTGATCAGATATTTGCAGCACACTGAGCACAGATTGCGGAGCTTTTCAGGGAGAGAATGCAGCCACGTCCTCTCCGTTCAATCTCCAAAGCACGAGTGAAAATGGCGGCGACGCAGTGCTCCTTATATAGAATACGAATCTTGCGAGAATCCGACAGCGGGATGATGACGTTCGGGCGCGTTCTGGTTAACCGAGCAAGGCGGGAAGATCCAAGGCTGCCTCGGAACCGTGTAAAATAGGTGAAGTTCGGAGGGGTTCGGATCCCGAGGAACCGAACCCGCTCATCTCTAGTTCTCATCAGTGGTGTCTGGTAATAAGAATAAAGGTGTATATACACTGTGAGATCCTTGCTATGCCCGATTTTGACTGTGCAATTTCCCTTGAACTCCCCCAGAGCCCAGAACCACAGATTTTGACTATCTGTATGTGGTACCCCGGTCCGCAGGTGTGCTCGAATTCCAACTGCAGCTGACAATCTTCAGGTATATTATTGCTACCAGCACACCGTGACAGAGAGGCAAGCGTATTGTTCCCTTTTTTTAAGCAGACACAGAATGGCCCGTATTTGATACAACATAATTTTATTGTAATACACTATCAGGAAAATCACAATCGTAACGGTAACAGTGAGAGTATACGAGCAAATTACACCTTGAACTTTTGTTCGATTGTAACACTGGTAACAGGTAAGCAAGTTGGTTTTGGTTTTATGTAACACAGTCTTGTATAACCAGCAATTACAATTAAGCAGGTGAAATGCGGGAACAGGTAAGCGAGCTGGTTTTGGATTTATGTAACACAGGGGTATATGCAATTGCGGGCGAATCGCGGCAAATTATCGCCGTTTTTTTAATTCGACACAATTCGACAGGTGAATTCCGGCAGGTGGCTGCCGGAATTCACCATATTCAATGAAAAACGGATTCGACATTCCCGCGGGCGAAAAACGGCCGATTTGCCGGATTTTGCAGCGAATTAAAAAAACGGGAAAAACCCGGAAAAAAATGGCGCGGGGTCCCCCCTCCAAAGCATAACCAGCCTCGGGCTCTTCGAGCTGGTCCTGGTTCTAAAAATGCGGGGAAAAAATTGACAGGGGATCCCCCGTATTTTTAAAACCAGCACCGGGCTCTGCACCTGGTGCTGGTGCAAAAAATACGGGGGACAAAAAGAGTAGGGGTCCCCCATATTTTTTACACCAGCATCGGGCTCCACTAGCTGGACAGATAATGCCACAGCCGGGGGTCACTTTTATACAGTGCCCTGCGGCCGTGGCATTAAATATCCAACTAGTCACCCCTGGCCGGGGTACCCTGGGGGAGTGGGAACCCCTTCAATCAAGGGGTCCTCCCCCCAGCCACCCAAGGGCCAGGGGTGAAGCCCGAGGCTGTCCCCCGCATCCAAGGGCTGCGGATGGGAGGCTGATAGCCTTGAGAAAAATGTCAGAATATTGTTTTTTCCAGTAGTAATACAAGTCCCAGCAAGCCTCCCCCGCAATCTGGTACTTGGAGAACCACAAGTACCAGCATGCAGGAGAAAAACGGGCCCGCTGGTACCTGTAGTACTACTGGGGAAAAAATACCCAAATAAAAACAGGACACACACACCGTGACAAGTACAACTTTATTACATACTGCCGACACACACATACTTACCTATGTTGACACGCCGACTGCCACAGTCTCCGACGATCCGAGGGTACCTGTTAAAAAATTATACTCACCTTCCAGCGTCCAGAGATAAATCCACGTCCAGAGTATAATCCACAATCGACAATTTCGGGAATTCGACCGCAATTGCATATACCCCACAGTCTCGGATAAGCAGCAATTCCAGTTGAGCAGGTGAGATACAGGAACAGGTGAACAAGCAGGTTTTGGTTTTATTTTAACATTTAACATTTAACATTTAAGATTTAACATGTGCAGATAGCGTTAGATTTGGGTGTGGTGTGTTCAATCTGCAATCTAATTTGCAGTGTAAAAATAAAGCAGCCAGTGTTTACCCTGCACAAAAACAAAATAACCCACCCAAATCTAACTGTTTCTGCACATGTTATATCTGCCTCCCCTGCAGTGCACATGGTTTTGCCCAACTGCTAACAAAATTCCTGCTGCGAGCAACTTGGAATTACCCCCACAGTCTCTTATAACCAGCAAATACAATTAAACGGGTGAGACGCAAGAACAGGTAAGCAAGCTCGTTTTGGATTTCTGTAACACAGTGCCTAATTCAGACCTGATTGCTTGCTAGCTATTTTTTGCAGCGCTGCGATCAGATAGTCGCCACCTACAGGGGAGTGTATTTTAGCTTTGCAAGTGTGCGATCGCATGTGCAGCTGAGTGGTACAAAAAGAGTTTGTGCAGTTTCTCAGTAGTTCAGGACTTACTCAGCCGCTGCGATCACTTCAGCCTGTTCAGGACAGGAAATGTCGTCAGACACCCGCCCTGCAAACGCTTGTACATGCCTGCATTTTTCCAAACACTCCCAGAAAACGGTCAGTTGACACCCACAAGCGCCTTTTTCCTGTCAATCACCTTGCGATCGCCCGTGCAAATGGATTCTTCATTAAAACCATCACGCAGCAATTATCCGCTTTGTACCCGTACGACGCACCTGCGCATTGCGGTGCATGTGCAGTTTAGGCCTGATCACTGCACAGCAAAAAAACCTAGCATGCGATCAGGTCTGAATTAGGCCCACAGTCTCGTATAACCAGTCAATCATGTACCAGTATTAGTAGAATAGCAGACAGGTGCATAAGCTTTAACTGAAACCACTGCTGGGCGGAGCTTGCATAAACAGTCAATGATGTGCCAGCATTATTAGGATAGCAGACAGGTGCATAAGCTTTAACTGAAACACTGCTGGGCGGCAGTGCCGTAACTAGACATTTAGCGCTGTGTGCAAGAAAGAGCATCAGTGCCCCCCCTTACACACACACACCATAAATAAAACAGGGCCAATGTTCGCCTTAGGCATGCACAAAAATATAGGGGCATGGCTTCTTGGGAAAGGGCCATGGCCGCAGAGCTCCATTTTATACATTATGGCAGGCAGAGCTCCCTTTTACACAGTACAGCAGGTAGAGTCCCCCTTTACACAGCACGACAGGTAGAGTCCCCCTTTCACACATTAGGCAGGCAGAGTCTCCCTTTTTCACACATTAGGCAGGCAGAGTCTCCCTTTTACACAGTACAGCAGGTAGAGTCCCCCTTTTACACAGCATGGCAGGTAGAGTCCCCTTTTACACAGCACGGCAGGCAGAGTTTCCCTTTTTCACACATTAGGCAGGCAGAGTCTCTTTTTCCCCCACATTAGGCAGCAGTCCCTGATTTTTTTACATATTACAGCAACAGAGCCCCCTCTCTTTACACATTAGGGGCAGAGTCAGAGTGAGTGAATGAGTGAGTATGTGTTTGTGATTGTCACCTGTGGGGGCAATCCGGCTTCCAGGCACTGACACTCCTATCCGTGAGCTACATGTTGCAATAATGCTCCCTCTCCATGACAGACCCGGCAGCAGGACTCACAGGCGGGAATGTGTTAGCTGTGGCACCAGTCTTCATCCCTTCCACAGGCAGCATCGGCAGGATTTACAGAGAGGGATGTGTTAGCTGCTGCACCTCTCCCCGTCCCTTCCACAGGTGGCGGCGGGACTCACAGACCGGAAATGAGGGAGGTGCGAAACCACATGGCAGCTGCAACACCACTCTCTGTCCCTTGCCCGGGTGGCTGCGGGACTCAGACCAGATAATGGCAGGTGGTTATGTGCTACTACATGGCAGCTGCAGAGGCGGCGGTGGAAAACAGGGGCCAGCGGCAGGTGGAACTTACACTAGCTCCTCAATGGGTAGAGCGGCTGTGCAGGGGGGATGAAGGGGGGGTGCTCCCAGATGGTGCGCCTGCAGTGCATTTGCGCTGTGGGCAAGGCACCATCGGCACACACCAAGTTATGGCCCTGCTGGGCGGAGCTTGCATAAACAGTCAATAATGTGCCAGTCTATTCACCTCTGCTCTGAACTGAGCAGAGCAGCGAGTGATAGAGAGCCTCCTAACTGCCCCCCACCCACTGCGGGACACTGCAGCCCACAGGACAGACCTCAAAAAATGGGACTGTCCCACGAAAATAGGGACATTTGGGAGGTATGCAGTCAATGAGACACCAGCATTAGTATAATAGCAGACAGGTGTATAGGCTTTAACTGAAACACTGCTGGGTGTAACTTGCATAAACAGTCAATGATGTGCTAGCATTAGTAGGATAGCAGACAGGTGCATAAGCTTTAACTGAAACACTGCTGGGCGGAGCTTGCATAAACAGTCAATGAGACACCAGCATTAGTAAGCTATTAGACAAGTGCATCAAAGCAGGCTAACAACCTTCTAACACGCTGTGTCTGCAGTTTTCACAACAGAAATAACTACCACCAACATCAATAGTCACACTGGATATAACTGCAATGTACCTGCATTAACACATTTCACGCTTAGAGACACAACAACATAAGTGAACTGTAACCACTAACTTTATAGTATAACAGCATTAACACATCATCGCCTCTATTCACAGAGACATATTAAGCATTGAACACAACACATTTACATTGCACCATTGGTACTGCGTCGGTCCCTGAGGAAATGGATCAATAATCCCTTTGCTCCCTAATGGTAATTTACCTGGTGAGCTTACCCCCTATTTACTAAATGTGCAGGGACTCTAGGGGAAAAGGGCAGACTACCACCCCCTTATTACTTTAATACCAGATGCACTGAAGGGGAAGGAGGGCCCACCTCTTAATTAATTAGTACCACGGGGCACTGACAAAGGGGAGCCTACCCCCTTTATTAACTGAATTGGGTAAAACACAGGGGATATAGGGGAGCCAACTCCCTTTTAAGAGACCTGAGCTGGGGCACGATTTTTTTTAGGGGAGCCTTCCCCCTCTATTACATAATGCTGGCCAAGCGCAGAGTCCTGCAGCAGAAGGGCATTACAGGGGCAAAATCCCGCAGTGGAAGGGCATAGAGGTGTTCTCACCCTTATTGCGGCTCTTTCGCTACCTCTGACCAGGTCCTGGGTCTTCGGTGCCACCCGGGATGCAATGCACCGCACGGGGGATGCACCCTTGAACTGATACTGGTGCAGGAGTCCTCTTCCTTCTCCGCTCCATGGGCACTCTCCTCCTTGGCTGGATCCCACTCTCCCGACCGCACCATCCTCGTTAAGAGCTGCCGGGGGTTCCTCTGTGAAGGTCCTCTATCCCAGGTCATCCTCAGCGGTGCCTGCACACCTGGTCTTCTGCTCTTGTCAGCGCGCCGCTCCTTCTTCCATGGGATGACGGTCAGCGACAAGGTCCTGATCCTCTGATCGCTCCTCTGGTCCAATCCTCCCCGAGTCTTCTCGGCACAGGCAGGCAATGTCGCATGCAGAGACTCGGACAGCTTCGCTCAAATCAAGGATCTTTCTTCCGTGATGCCGACGCTCCTCCTTACTCCGGTCACTGGCTCCCATTCTCAGCCTCCACAGCACAGCTCCCCGATATGGCAGCGCCGGGTCCTCTAGCTCTGCGGGCGATCCTTCCTCTCAGTCCAGGGTAAGCATCCCCAGACAGACCTTTTCCAAAATTCTCCCTCCAGACTCTCTTTCCTGCGCTGGGGAGCTGGTTATATGGGTCTCACTACTCTAGGACCTCCCCTGTCCTGGGACTTGGTTCTCTGGCCCCAGCATAGGACTGCCCCAGGTACTTTCTGCCCTACAACCTGGGGGGCCCAATCAGTAAGGGGCAATATTCCCGGGCTTGGCTGATGCTAGCCAGGGGAGAAGAAATTCCTAAGTAAGTGGCGCCAAAATCTCCCTAATAGGGCTGCCTGGGTAGTAAAAGTACAGTCCACAGTCTACTCTGGGCTCTGTAGTACCTCTGCCTTTGTGAGGGTAATTTGACAAAAGGGGGACCCCTTGATGAAACAAAATTAGGTGTGTGGGGTATTACAAGTACTTTTGATTTTGTACCAATTTTGACTATAGTTATACTTATATATATATATATATATTATATTATTTTTCACTCAGTGTGCATTAGGGAACACAAATTGTTTTTTTCTTCCACAGAATTACCCCACCCTTTTAGCACCTGAGTGAAATCACAATCTGATTGAGCAGCTCACCATCATATGTGCATTATTTTATATTGTACAGATAGGGCATGGATGGACAGAGATGCAGATTTTTTTCAATATAGTCACCTCTGCGACACGAACACACACACTCTCTATGTACAATGCACCCCCACCATATACTGCTCCTACAGTATATGCACTGCTCCCCCATCCACTTCCATAATCTGCACCCTCCACCATATACTGCCTCTATATACACACTGCACCCCCATACCCCTCCATATAGTGCCCCTTATATACTGGGTACCCCCTCCTCCATATGCTGCTCAAGCCATATACCACTTACTCTGCACCCCCTCTTCCATATACTATGCTGCAACCCCAGGTTACTTGCCATCCCGGGACTCAGCAACAAGTAGCAGCAGTAACCAGGAAACGGATGCAGAAAGCACCAGACGGTCCCGCAGCGCTCAGAGTGGAGGCATCAGGGACATGTGTGGACACTTTCTGGTAAGAGGGAGAAGGTGAATCAGTCTGGCAGGAAGAGGTGAGGCCCTGTGTCCGGTGAGCAGAAAGGTGACAGGGAGGGGTCAGTGCTAGGGCGGCAGATGATGCAGGTGAGGAGGATATGCGTCTTTATGAGGAAACCGCCATAGCCTGACGGTGGAGAAACGTGTCAAGGACACTGCATAACTCCCCGCTGCTTGCTGGACTCCTTCCTGTGTAACCACAGACTTGTAATGCCTGGACGAGCGTTAGTGTGGAAGCCGCAACCTCCCTCACACTTGCTGGAACAAGGACTCTATACCACTCACATACGCTTAATTCAGACTGCTTCTGCGTGACGGCTGAGACACAAATTGGTGAGATAAAACCTTTTAAAAGCGGGAGGTAGTAGCATATCGCATGCTGCAGAAACTCATGAACACCACACTCTATTAAGTCCATCTTAATATCTGATTGTTGCTAATACCCATGGATTTACAATGAACTTGGAGCCAGTGATCAATTCAACCGGGAAAGAGAATATTTGATGTTTCTCAACACCTGTTGGATATTTTATTGACTTTTATTGATTTTTTTATTGAATATTATATACTGAATATTAAAAATTCAATTATTTTAAGCACTCTCTAATGAAGTCATTTTACCTGTATTATTGCTAATTTCGATTGCTATATAACGAGGCAGATAACCGTCTCAGCTGCTTTATACACTGCTCAAAAAAATTAAGGGAACACTTAAACAACACAATGTAACTCCAAGTCAATCACACTTCTGTGAAATCAAACTGTCCACTTAGGAAGCAACACTGATTGACAATCAATTTCACATGCTGTTGTGCAAATGGAATAGACAACAGGTGGAAATTATAGGCAATTAGCAAGACACCCCCAATAAAGGAGTTGTTCTGCAGGTGGTGACCAGCTCCTATGCTTTCTGGCTGATGTTTTGGTCACTTTTGAAAGCTGGCGGTGCTTTCACTTTAGTGGTAGCATGAGACGGAGTCTACAACCCACACAAGTGGCTCAGGTAGTGCAGCTCATCCAGGATGGCACATCAATGCGAGCTGTTGCAAGAAGGTTTGCTGTGTCTGTCAGCGTAGTGTCCAGAGCATGGAGGCGCTACCAGGAGACAGGCCAGTACATCAGGAGACGTGAAGGAGGCCGTAGGAGGGCAACAACCCAGCAGCAGGACCGCTACCTCCGCCTTTGTGCAAGGAGGAACAGGAGGAGCACTGCCAGAGCCCTGCAAAATGACCTCCAGCAAGCCACAAATGTGCATGTGTCTACTCAAACGATCAGAAACAGACTCCCTGAGGGTGGTATGAGGGCCCAACGTCCACAGGTGGGGGTTGTGCTTACAGCCCAACACCGTGCAGGACGTTTGGCATTTGCCAGAGAACACCAAGACTGGCAAATTCGCCACTGGTGCCCTGTGCTCTTCACAGATGAAAGCAGGTTCTCACTGAGCACATGTGACAGACGTAACAGAGTCTGGAGACGCCAAGGAGAACGTTCTGCTGCCTGCAACATCCTCCAGCATGACCGGTTTGGCAGTGGGTCAGTAATGGTGTGGGGTGGCATTTCTTTAGGGGGCCGCACAGCCCTCCATGTGCTCGCCAGAGGTAGCCTGACTGCCATTGGGTACCGAGATGAGATCTTCAGACCCCTTGTGAGACCATATGCTGGTGCGGTTGGCCCTGGGTTCCTCCTAATGCAAGACAATGCTAGACCACATGTGGCTGGAGTGTGTCAGCAGTTCCTGCAAGACGAAGGCATTGATGCTATGGACTGGCCAGCCCGTTCCCCAGACCTGAATCCAATTGAGCACATCTGGGACATCATGTCTCGCTCCATCCACCAACGCCACGTTGCACCACAGACTGTCCAGGAGTTGGCGGATGCTTTAGTCCAGGTCTGGGAGGAGATCCCTCAGGAGACTATCCGCCACCTCATCAGGAGCATGCCCAGGCATTGTAGGGAGGTCATACAGGCACGTGGAGGCCACACACACTACTGAGCCTCATTTTGACTTGTTTTAAGGACATTACATCAAAGTTGGATCAGCCTGTAGTGTGTTTTTCCACTTTAATTTTGAGTGTGACTCCAAATCCAGACCTCCATGGGTTAATAAATTTGATTTCCATTGATAATTTTTGTGTGATTTTGTTGTCAGCACATTCAGCTATGTAAAGAACAAAGTATTTAATAAGAATATTTCATTCATTCAGATCTAGGATGTGTTATTTTAGTGTTCCCTTTATTTTTTTGAGCAGTGTATATACTGTGTGCCAATTGAGGAGCAGGGTCCTGTGTTCGTCTTTTCCACACCCCACAAAGGCCATGCCCAGACCCCTCCAGCCAGCTGCTGGTGGCTATTGATGTTCTCTACCGCCCAGGCTGCCTGGGAGCTGTGCAGGGACTGGGGAGTTTACACGTGCCAGTACTGGTGTACAGTATATAATGTAGCATCATTAGCCTGCCCATTACAGATATACAGCATCTATATTTATAAAAGGTTAACGCTACACACATCAGTGGCGTGCAGAGAGGTGTGGCAGGTGAGGCAGAGCCTTTCCTGTCATACTAACGTATATGCCAGAGTTTTGACTGTATAAAGTATATGAAAAATACAAAAAATATATTAGAAATATCTTCTTTGTATTATTCTAATTCTTTTTATAGTCAAAACTCTGGAGTGAAAAGTCTATATTAGATGCGGCAGTGCCTCCGCTGCCTATCTTTTCTGCACATCTCTGATCAAACATCACCACATTTCCAGCAGTATATAGTACTGTGCCTGTGTGTAATGCCCACATGAACCCTTGGGCTCATATACAGTACTGTGTGTAAATCTAGCTCTGGTAGTTGCCAGTGCATCCTGAGCCATTTACTTCACCGCACATCCCTGACACACACTCACACTCCCAGCAGCAGGACTTCCAGAAACCCAGCAGCTCCTGTGTGAGTAGCAACTGCCCTCCTAATATACTCCAGTCCTTGTGTCCATCATTTTGATGAGCTTTTGACTTATATACTGTATGTATATATATAATAGTTAGGTCCATATATATTTGGACACTGACACAATTTCCATCATTTGTGTTCTGTACGCCACCACAATGGATTTGAAATGAAATAATGAAGATGCATTTGAAGTGCAGACATACACTCAGCAATATTGTATGCAAAGTTTAGGAATTGCAGCAATTTTTATTACTACAGTAGTCCCCTTTTTCAGGGGCTCAGATGTAATTGCACATATTAACATAATCATAAATAATCTGTTCATTTTTAATACTTTGTTGAGAATCCTTTGCAGGCAGTGACTTCAAATGGTGTGTTTCCTACTTTGTTATGCTTTGCCAGGCCTCTAACTGCAGCTGTCTTGTTGGTTGGTTGGTTGGTTGGTTGGTTGGTTGGTTGGTTGGTTGGTTGGTTGGTTGGTTGGTTGTTTGTGGGACTTTATTCCTTTAGCTTTCTTTTCAGCAAGTGAAATGCATGCTTGACCGGGTTGAGGTCAGGTGACTGACTTGGCCATTGCAGAATATTCCACTTAGGGGCTCATTCTGAGTTGATCGCTCGCTAGCTGTTTTTAGCAGCCGTGCAAATGCTATGACGCCTCCCACTGGGAGTGTATTTTAGCTTAGCAGAAGTGCGAACGAAAGGATCGCAGAGCGGCTACAAAATTATTTTGTGCAGTTTCAGAGTAGCTTCAGACCTACTCGGCGCTTGCGATCACTTCAGACTATTCAGTTCCTGTTTTGACGTCATGAACACGCCCTGCGTTTGCCCAGCCATGCCTGCGTTTTTCCTGGCATGCCTGCGTTTTTCCGAACACTCCCTGAAAACGGCCAGTTGACACCCAGAAACGCCCACTTCATGTCAATCACTCTGCGGTCAGCAGTGCGACTGAAAAGCTTTGCTAGACCTTGTGTGAAACTACATCGGCCGTTGTAATAGTACGACGCGCGTGCACCTTGCGCCGCATATGCATGCACTGAAGTGCCGTTTTTTTGCCTGATCACTGCGCAGCGACCGAAAGCAGCTAGCATTCAACTCGGAATGACCCCCTTAATCTCTTTAACCACTTAAATTATTCATTTTTTTTCCTTTAAAATAAGTTTAGAAATTGTCATTTTTGTAATGAGCGAATTAGGTGAAAAACGTAATCAAAATTATTTTATTAAAATATATTTTTTTTTTCATATTTGTAAAAAATAGTTCTTTGAAATATTGGAGCAACGGATCGGCATCACTGGAACAGCGGGAGCATTGGGGCTTCATTTACATTTCCCCAGCGACTGCTAATGTCTGTAGCCACTGGGTGGGAGGTCCTGCTATGCTGAACGATTAGCAGCGATCGTCAGCATGGCAGACACTGGGGAAGGGTGCAGGGAGGCAGCTGCGGGAAGCTTCTTTTACCTGCAGCTGCACACACTGTGTTTGTGACTGGTTGCATTGTGTGTAACCAGATCAGGTAATGCAATTGCTGGTGTGGTCGCATTTCAAAGTACTTTTTTTTTGTCATTATCCATTTGTATTGTGAATTGCCACCCAATCAACTTTGCTAAATTTGCCTGAATCCTAGCAGATAGTATATCCCTATACACTTGAGAGTTCATCTGACTGCTACTGTCACATCATCAGTAAACACTAGTGACCCAGTGACTGCCATGCAAGCCATGTCATCACACTGCCTTTACTGTGTTTTACAGATGCAACAGTATGTTTTGGATCATGAGCCATTCCAAGCATTCCCCATGCCTTTTTCTTCCCATAACTCTGGTATAGGTTGATCTTAGTTTCATCTGTTCAAAAAATGCTGTTCCAGATGGGCTGGCTTTTTTAGATTTTTTTTTTTTTTTTTTCTGGCAAAGTCTAATATGGCCTTTATATTCTTGAGGCTAATGAATGGTTTGTACCTTATGGTGAACACTTTCTATTTGCTCTCAAGAAGACTTTTCTTTATATTAGACTTCTACTTCATCTACCACTACTGTCTGCTGTGGATGTCCAGGCCTTTTTATGTTGCCGAGATCACCAGTACGTTCTTTCCCCCCCCCCCCACCCAGAATGTACCAAACTGTTAATTTGACCACCTAAGGTTCCCACTATGAAGCCTATTCATGAAGCACTGAAAAGTGTGGAGAAGTGAGCCAGTGGAGAAGTTGTCCATGGCAACCAATCAGCTGCTCTGTACAATTGTATAGTATGGAAATTATAAAAGTTACTTCAATGCTGATTGGCTGCGATAGCCAACTTCTCCACTTCTTCACTTCTCCAGACTTTTCACTGCTTCATCAACAGACCCCTATATTTCTGATGGATTGTTTTTGCCTTTGCAGCCTAAGGATGGCATGTTTCACTTACATTGAGAGCTCCTTTGACGGCAATAGTGAGGCTCATTCTGGTACAGTCACAAAGTGGATATTGTACCCACATCAGTCAATGTTTTCTTATTGCACATGCATCTGAGTCGCAGAGTGCCCACGCAGCGAATAAATTGTGATTGTGGTCACACCGAGGAATGAATTGCAAAGTGAGTGACAGTAGGTCAGCGTTTGAGGAGTGGTCTGGTAAATGCAGGCATGTCATGACCGTTTGGATGCCATTTTATGAGCATGCATAAATTAGCAGTTGCGATCTTACTTGCTACTGGAGACCCCTCAGCATCCCAGGAGAGGTATCCTCAGAGGCACTCAGGACTCTCTGACATGTCCCTATTTGCAGTGATGGTACCAATGTACTGTATCAGCAAATTTATGCGGTTGGACAGAAATTATGTGATAGCAGTGGGCGTCCCTATGCTCAGGTCACCTTCTGGCCATATTAGCCAGTGACGTGCGGTGAGGTGAAGCAGAGCCTTTCCTGTCATACAAACGTATAAGCCAGAGTTCTGACTATATAAAGTATATGAAAACTACAAACAATATACAGGTTGAGTATCCCATATCCAAATATTCCGAAATACGGAATATTCCGAAATACAGACTTTTCTGAGTGAGAGTGAGATAGTGAAACCTTTGTTTTTTGATGGTTCAATGTACACAAACTTTGTTTAATACACAAAGTTATTAAAAATATTGTATTAAATGACCTTCAGGCTTTGTGTATAATAGTGATGAGCACCGGAAATTTTTCGGGTTTTGTGTTTTGGTTTTGGGTTCGGTTCCGCGGCCGTGTTTTGGGTTCGAACGCGTTTTGGCAAAACCTCACCGAATTTTTTTTGTCGGATTCGGGTGTGTTTTGGATTCGGGTGTTTTTTTCAAAAAACCCTAAAAAACAGCTTAAATCATAGAATTTGGGGTTCATTTTGATCCCAAAGTATTATTAACCTCAATAACCATAATTTCCACTCATTTTCAGTCTATTCTGAACACCTCACACCTCACAATATTATTTTTAGTCCTAAAATTTGCACCGAGGTCGCTGGATGGCTAAGCTAAGCGACCCAAGTGGCCGACACAAACACCTGGCCCATCTAGGAGTGGCACTGCAGTGTCACACAGGATGGCCCTTCCAAAAAACACTCCCCAAACAGCACATGACGCAAAGAAAAAAAGAGGCGCAATGAGGTAGCTGTGTGAGTAAGCTAAGCGACCCTAGTGGCCGACACAAACACCTGGCCCATCTAGGAGTGGCACTGCAGTGTCACGCAGGATGGCCCTTCCAAAAAACACTCCCCAAACAGCACATGACGCAAAGAAAAAAAGAGGCGCAATGAGGTAGCTGTGTGAGTAAGCTAAGCGACCCTAGTGGCCGACACAAACACCTGGCCCATCTAGGAGTGGCACTGCAGTGTCACGCAGGATGGCCCTTCCAAAAAACACTCCCCAAACAGCACATGACGCAAAGAAAAAAAGAGGCGCAATGAGGTAGCTGTGTGAGTAAGCTAAGCGACCCTAGTGGCCGACACAAACACCTGGCCCATCTAGGAGTGGCACTGCAGTGTCACGCAGGATGGCCCTTCCAAAAAACACTCCCCAAACAGCACATGACGCAAAGAAAAAAAGAGGCGCAATGAGGTAGCTGTGTGAGTAAGCTAAGCGACCCTAGTGGCCGACACAAACACCTGGCCCATCTAGGAGTGGCACTGCAGTGTCACGCAGGATGGCCCTTCCAAAAAACACTCCCCAAACAGCACATGACGCAAAGAAAAAAAGAGGCGCAATGAGGTAGCTGTGTGAGTAAGCTAAGCGACCCTAGTGGCCGACACAAACACCTGGCCCATCTAGGAGTGGCACTGCAGTGTCACGCAGGATGGCCCTTCCAAAAAACACCCCCCAAACAGCACATGACGCAAAGAAAAATGAAAGAAAGAAGAGGTGCAAGATGGAATTGTCCTTGGGCCCTCCCACCCACCCTTATGTTGTATAAACAGGACATGCACACTTTAACCAACCCAACATTTCAGTGACAGGGTCTGGCACACGACTGTGACTGAAATGACGGGTTGGTTTGGACCCCCACCAAAAAAGAAGCAATTAATCTCTCCTTGCACAAACTGGCTCTACAGAGGCAAGATGTCCACCTCATCATCATCCTCCGATATATCACCGTGTACATCCCCCTCCTCACAGATTATCAATTCGTCCCCACTGGAATCCACCATCTCAGCTCCCTGTGTACTTTGTGGAGGCAATTGCTGCTGGTCAATGTCTCCACGGAGGAATTGATTATAATTCATTTTAATGAACATCATCTTCTCCACATTTTCTGGATGTAACCTCGTACGCCGATTGCTGACAAGGTGAGCGGCGGCACTAAACACTCTTTCGGAGTACACACTTGTGGGAGGGCAACTTAGGTAGAATAAAGCCAGTTTGTGCAAGGGCCTCCAAATTGCCTCTTTTTCCTGCCAGTATAAGTACGGACTGTCTGACGTGCCTACTTGGATGCGGTCACTCATATAATCCTCCACCATTCTTTCAATGGTGACCGATTCATATGCAGTGACAGTAGACGACATGTCCGTAATCGTTGTCAGGTCCTTCAGTCCGGACCAGATGTCAGCATCAGCAGTCGCTCCAGACTGCCCTGCATCACCGCCAGCGGGTGGGCTCGGAATTCTGAGCCTTTTCCTCGCACCCACAGTTGCGGGAGAATGTGAAGGAGGAGATGTTGACAGGTCGCGTTCCGCTTGACTTGACAATTTTGTCACCAGCAGTTCTTTGAACCCCAGCAGACTTGTGTCTGCCGGAAAGAGAGATCCAAGGTAGGTTTTAAATCTAGGATCGAGCACGGTGGCCAAAATGTAGTGCTCTGATTTCAACAGATTGACCACCCGTGAATCCTTGTTAAGCGAATTAAGGGCTCCATCCACAAGTCCCACATGCCTAGCGGAATCGCTCTGTGTTAGCTCCTCCTTCAATGTCTCCAGCTTCTTCTGCAAAAGCCTGATGAGGGGAATGACCTGACTCAGGCTGGCAGTGTCTGAACTGACTTCACGTGTGGCAAGTTCAAAAGGTTGCAGAACCTTGCACAACGTTGAAATCATTCTCCACTGCGCTTGAGACAGGTGCATTCCACCTCCTATATCGTGCTCAGTTGTATAGGCTTGAATGGCCTTTTGCTGCTCCTCCAACCTCTGAAGCATATAGAGGGTTGAATTCCACCTCGTTACCACTTCTTGCTTCAGATGATGGCAGGGCAGGTTCAGGCGTTTTTGGTGGTGCTCCAGTCTTCTGTACGTGGTGCCTGTACGCCGAAAGTGTCCCGCAATTCTTCTGGCCACCGACAGCATCTCTTGCACGCCCCTCTCGTTTTTTAAATAATTCTGCACCACCAAATTCAAGGTATGTGCAAAACATGGGACGTGCTGGAATTTGCCCATATTTAATGCACACACAATATTGCTGGCGTTGTCCGATGCCACAAATCCACAGGAGAGTCCAATTGGGGTAAGCCATTCTGCGATGATCTTCCTCAGTTGCCGTAAGAGGTTTTTAGCTGTGTGCGTATTCTGGAAAGCGGTGATACAAAGCGTAGCCTGCCTAGGAAAGAGTTAGCGTTTGCGAGATGCTGCTACTGGTGCCGCCGCTGCTGTTCTTGCGGCGGGAGTCCATACATCTACCCAGTAGGCTGTCACAGTCATATAGTCCTGAGCCTGCCTTGCTCTACTTGTCCACATGTCCGTGGTTAAGTGGACATTGGGTACAACTGCATTTTTTAGGACACTGGTGAGTCTTTTTCTGAGGTCTGTGTACATTTTCGGTATCGCCTGCCTAGAGAAATGGAACCTAGATGGTATTTGGTACCAGGGACACAGTACCTCCAACAAGTCTCTAGTTGCCTCTGCAGTAATGATGGATACCGGAACCACGTTTCTCACCGCCCAGAATGCCAAGGCCTCAGTTATCCGCTTTGCAGCAGTATGACTGCTGTGATATTTCATCTTCCTCGCAAAGGACTGTTGGACAGTCAATTGCTTGGTGGAAGTAGTAAAAGTGGTCTTACGAGTACGACTTCCCCTCTGGGATGACCATCGACTCCCAGCAGCAACAACAGCAGCGCCAGCAGCAGTAGGCGTTACACGCAAGGATGCATCGGAGGAATCCCAGGCAGGAGAGGACTCGTCAGAATTGCCAGTGACATGGCCTGCAGGACTATTGGCATTCCTGGGGAAGGAGGAAATTGACACTGAGGGAGTTGGTGGGGTGGTTTGCGTGAGCTTGGTTACAAGAGGAAGGGATTTACTGGTCAGTGGACTGCTTCCGCTGTCGCCCAAAGTTTTTGAACTTGTCACTGACTTATGATGAATGCGCTGCAGGTGACGTATAAGGGAGGATGTTCCGAGGTGGTTAACGTCCTTACCCCTACTTATTACAGCTTGACAAAGGCAACACACTGTTATGATTCCTGTACTCCAGACTGGAGGAGATCTTATGGCAGAGGTCTGAGTACAGGGAAAATAAGCTGGTTGTGGGAGCAGGAGAGCCTAGTAACCCCTGGCACCCTAACTCCGTTGTCTCGCCCGTGTTATCAGAAATCCCCTGCGAGACTATGGTTGCTTGAGCCCATGGCAGCCGCGTTCGAAGGGCGGATTATGTCTGCCCAACCCCGATGCCCCCGCAGGTCTTAAAGGGAGACAAGGGGAAGTCCGAGACAGGGTGATAACAAGGGGCCCTCTGACTAAGCAACCAGGCCAGGGGTTACAAGCTAACTAACTTAAACCAAAGGTATGTGCGGACTAGCCGCCAGGGAAAAGGACAACCAAAGATCCCCTGATCCGTTACTCCTATCCAGCACCGCTGGATACCAGAGTGGATCTGTGGGAGCGGAATCCTCCGCAAAAGCTCCAGAACACAAGTAAACTAAATAATAAACAGTAAGCGGACAAGCCGCAACACACGGCTGAGCCGCGACTCACGAACACCACAAGATGTTAAAGGTGCTCGGTCAGACTCCAGGAACAGATGACAAACTTCCGAGTACAGGATCTCTGAGGACAGGAACAACCGGATTGAGCAGGACTGGAAACTCTCTGTAGCAGACACAGGCAAACAGGAAGCTATCACCGGCGTCTGTAAGGAGTCCTGAGGGTGCCTTTATTCAGGAACCCTCCAATCAAAATCCAGACAGGGTAATCAACTGAAATGCCGTGCAGCTTGCATGCTGCATGGCCAGCACACCATGAGGTAATCAGGACAGACCCAGCAACGGGGAACGCGGCTGAACGTGGCGTCCCCGTTGCTAAGGTCAGAGCGGCTCCGTGCGCCCGGCGTCTAGCGTTGCCAGGGAGCCGGCGGCTGTACGCGCACGGCGTCCCTGGTTGCTAGGCGCCGGGCCGCACCGACGAGCGGACCCCGGCGCCTAACAGTACCCCCCCCTTGAGGAGGGGTCAAGGAACCCCTAAAGCCGGGTTTCTGAGGAAATTCTCGAAAAAATGCCCTTTTAAGCCTCGGGGCATGAAGATCCTCATCCAGGACCCAAGACCTTTCCTCTGGCCCATAACCTCTCCAATGTACCAAAAAATAAAGCCGACCCCGAGACAACTTGGAATCGAGAACCTTCTCCACCAAGAACTCCTGCTGACCCTGTACATTTATTGGTGATCTCCCCTGAGATATTTTACGAGGAAATCTACTGGACGAAACATATGGTTTCAGTAATGAGCAATGGAAGGTATTTCCGATCCGTAAAGTTTTTGGTAAACGTAACCGGAAAGCAACGGGATTGACTTTTTTGATAATGAGAAATGGTCCAATAAATCTAGGACCCAATCTGGCTGAGGTTTGTCGAAGTTTAATGTTGCGAGTCGACAACCACACCCTGTCTCCTACTTTAAAAGTGCACGGCCGCCGGAGCCTGTCAGAAAATCTTTTTTCCCGGAATGCTGCTTTTCTGAGAGCCAAGTGCACTTTTTTCCAAATAAGTTTAAGATGAGAGGTCAGGGCCAGAGAGGAGACAGAGGAATGTTGAAAAAATGAATTAGCTCTGGGGTGAAAACCAAAAACTGCAAAAAATGGAGACACATTGGTGGAGGAATGACAGGCATTATTATAAGCAAACTCCGCCAATGGAAGAAACTCAGACCAGTCATTTTGGAGTTTGGCCGAGTACAAACGCAAATATTGTTTTAGAGATTGGTTAACTCGCTCAGTCTGCCCATTGGATTGGGGATGATAACCGGACGTTAAAGATAATTTCATCTTTAACGAAGCACAAAAAGACTTCCAAAATTGTGCAATGAATTGTGGACCCCTATCAGAAACAATATCAGTGGGTAAGCCATGGAGTCTGAAAACATGGCGGAGGAACAAGACTGCCAATCCCTGGGCAGATGGCAATTGGGGAAGAGCAATGAAATGGGCCATTTTGCTAAAACGATCCACTACCACCCATATGACTCGGCATCCGGCTGACAGAGGGAGGTCCACCACAAAATCCATGGAGATATGCGACCATGGCCTAAGGGGAACATTCAAGGGCATAAGTTGACCTATAGGCAAAGAACGGGGAACTTTATGCTGTGCACAGACCTGACAAGAAAAAACAAACTCTTTAATGTCTTTGGAAAGACCAGGCCACCATACTGAGCGGGAGACTAATTCCAAAGTCTTAGCGATTCCCGGATGCCCGGCAACCTTGCTATCATGAAACTCCGCCAAAACAGTAGCTCTCAAAAACTCAGGGACAAAAAGACGACCAGCAGGAGTATTTCCAGGAGCTTGATGTTGAAGCAGCTTTAACTGGGTAAATACATCCTGTGTGAGGCCTGCCCGAATGACTGAAGACGGAAGTATGGGAGTAACAGGACTATTGTCTTGAACTGGAAGAAAACTGCGTGACAGGGCATCTGCCTTAGTATTCTTGGAACCTGGCCTGAAGGTGATAATGAATTTGAAACGAGTAAAAAATAAAGCCCAACGAGCCTGCCGGGCATTCAGTCGTTTAGCAGATTCAATGTATTGAAGATTTTTGTGATCAGTCAAAACTGAAATGGTATGGGTCGCTCCTTCAAGCCAATGCCTCCACTCCTCGAAAGCCCATTTAATAGCCAGCAATTCCCGGTTACCAACATCGTAGTTGGATTCTGCAGATGAGAATTTCCTGGACATAAAGGCACAAGGATGTAATTCAAGGGAATCTGGATCCTTCTGAGAAAGGATAGCCCCAACTCCAACCTCCGAGGCATCAACCTCAACAATGAAAGGCAATTCTGGGTTGGGATGTCTAAGGACAGGGGCTGAGACAAAGGCTTGTTTCAAGGCCTGAAAAGATAACTCAGCTTCACATGACCAATTGGTAGGATCTGCTCCCTTCTTAGTAAGTGCCACAATGGGAGCAACTAGGTCAGAGAAAGAGTGAATAAATCTTCTATAGTAGTTCGCAAACCCTAAAAAGCGCTGAATTGCTTTTAAGTTGGTGGGTTGCGCCCAACTAAGGATGGCTTGGAGCTTCTTTGGTTCCATACGGAATCCCCGAGGGGAAATAATGTACCCTAAAAAGGATACCTCCGTGACATGAAATTCACACTTCTCCAGTTTGGCATATAGGTGATTTTCACGTAATTTCTTTAGCACCTGACGCACCTGGGTAACATGTTGTTCTACAGAGTCAGAATATATCAAAATATCGTCTAAGTAGACTACAACGAATCTTCCAAGAAATTCACGGAGCACATCATTAATGAGATCCTGGAAAACTGCCGGAGCGTTTGACAGGCCGAATGGCATAACCAGATACTCATAGTGGCCTGATTGAGTACTGAATGCCGTTTTCCACTCATCCCCTGACTTGATTCTGATGAGGTTATATGCTCCTCTAAGGTCAATCTTAGAAAAAATCACAGCCGAACGTAGCTGATCAAAGAGGACAGAGATCAGCGGCAGAGGGTAAGTATTCTTTACTGAGATTTTATTCAAAGCTCTAAAGTCAATGCAGGGTCTGAGTGAACCATCCTTCTTCTCTACGAAGAAGAAACCTGCACTTAAAGGGGATTTAGATGGCCTGATAAAACCTTTCCCAAGGCTTTCTTTCACATACTCATTCATGGCCACAGTTTCAGGACCAGACAATGCATATAACCTTCCTTTAGGCAACGTGGCACCAGGAATTAGCTCAATGGCACAATCGTAAGGCCTATGGGGAGGCAGAATATCCGCATTGCCCTTGGAAAACACGTCAACAAAATCCTGATATTCCTCAGGAATGGGTGCAGGAACGGCGGCAGCTACTCGGATAGGAAGCGTAATACATTCTTTATTACAGATGGTACCCCATTGTAAGATCTCCCCCGACTGCCAATCAATGATGGGATTATGAAAGGCCAGCCAAGGGTGACCCAGAACCACAGGAACTGCTGGACAATGAGTAAGGAAAAACTCAATCTTTTCAGAATGCAGGGCTCCCACCGAGAGTAAAACAGGAGGTGTACCTAGAGAAATAACCCCATTGGACAAGGGACTCCCATCTAAACCATGCACGGTGACACACCTACCCAAGGTTAACTGAGGAATACCTAAGGCCTTGGCCCATGTTAAATCCATAAAGTTCCCTGCAGCTCCACTGTCCACAAAAGCAGAGACCGAGGAACAGAGGCTGCCAAAGGAAACTTTAGCAGGAACTAACAGTGAGTTATTTGAGGAGATGAGCTGCAGACCAAAGTGAACCCCCTCACAATTCACTTGGTCAGGAAGTTTCCCGATTTGTTCGGACAACTACGGGCAAAATGTCCCTTACCTCCACAGTATAAACAAAGACCAGAATTTTGCCTCCTGGTTCTTTCTTCAGGAGACAGTTTGGAGAGACCTATCTGCATAGGCTCCTCCATGTCTACAGGAATGGAAAGCACACAAGGAGTAGACCCGACAGATGCCCCTTTTTCAGCCCTCCGCTCTCTGAGCCGACGATCTATCTTAATAGAGAGCTCCATGAGTTTATCGAGAGTTTCAGGAGCGGGATACTGAAGGAGACTGTCTTTTATAGATTCAGATAAGCCGAGGCGAAACTGACTGCGCAGAGCTGGGTCATTCCATCCACAGTCGTTCGACCAACGGCGAAACTCCGTACAATAATTCTCTGCGGGATTCCTACCCTGTCTAAGAGCACGCAACTGACTCTCAGCGGACGCCTCTCTATCAGGGTCGTCATACAATAGCCCTAAAGATTTTAAAAAGGCGTCTACAGACGATAAGGCCGGATCGTCTGTCTTTAAACCAAAAGCCCAGGTCTGAGGATCCCCCTGAAGCAGAGAAATAATAATTCCAACCCGCTGAGCCTCCGTACCTGAGGAGACTGGTCTTAAACGAAAATAAAGTTTACAAGACTCTTTAAAATTAAAAAACTGTTTTCTATCCCCAGAAAAACGGTCAGGCAGATGCATTTTTGGTTTAGGGATGACCCTCGGGGAAGTCCGTAACAGATCTTCCTGTGACCTCACCCGGAGGGACAGATCCTGAACCATCTGAGTAAGTTCTTGAATCTGACTAACTAGAAGCTGGCCAGGATTTGGCCCAATACCGGCGGGATTCATGAGGCCGACAAAATCTCCCAACTGAATAAGTGAAAAAATTAACTCCTGTTAATTAAAAATTTTTCTTTTGTCTGGCCGGTGATAATGTTATGATTCCTGTACTCCAGACCGGAGGAGATCTTATGGCAGAGGTCTGAGTACAGGGAAAATAAGCTGGTTGTGGGAGCAGGAGAGCCTAGTAACCCCTGGCACCCTAACTCCGTTGTCTCGCCCGTGTTATCAGAAATCCCCTGCGAGACAATGGTTGCTTGAGCCCATGGCAGCCGCGTTCGAAGGGCGGATTATGTCTGCCCAACCCCGATGCCCCCGCAGGTCTTAAAGGGAGACAAGGGGAAGTCCGAGACAGGGTGATAACAAGGGGCCCTCTGACTAAGCAACCAGGCCAGGGGTTACAAGCTAACTAACTTAAACCAAAGGTATGTGCGGACTAGCCGCCAGGGAAAAGGACAACCAAAGATCCCCTGATCCGTTACTCCTATCCAGCACCGCTGGATACCAGAGTGGATCTGTGGGAGCGGAATCCTCCGCAAAAGCTCCAGAACACAAGTAAACTAAATAATAAACAGTAAGCGGACAAGCCGCAACACACGGCTGAGCCGCGACTCACGAACACCACAAGATGTTAAAGGTGCTCGGTCAGACTCCAGGAACAGATGACAAACTTCCGAGTACAGGATCTCTGAGGACAGGAACAACCGGATTGAGCAGGACTGGAAACTCTCTGTAGCAGACACAGGCAAACAGGAAGCTATCACCGGCGTCTGTAAGGAGTCCTGAGGGTGCCTTTATTCAGGAACCCTCCAATCAAAATCCAGACATTGTAATCAACTGAAATGCCGTGCAGCTTGCATGCTGCACGGCCAGCACACCATGAGGTAATCAGGACAGACCCAGCAACGGGGAACGCGGCTGAACGTGGCGTCCCCGTTGCTAAGGTCAGAGCGGCTCCGTGCGCCCGGCGTCTAGCGTTGCCAGGGAGCCGGCGGCTGTACGCGCACGGCGTCCCTGGTTGCTAGGCGCCGGGCCGCACCGATGAGCGGACCCCGGCGCCTAACACACACGGCTTGACAAATGTTGTCCGCATTTCTGTTAAAATACTTCCACACCGAAGAGCTGATTTTTTTGGTATTTTCACCAGGCATGTCAATGGCCCTATTCCTCCCACGGACAACAGGTGTCTCCCCGGGTGCCTGACTTAAACAAACCACCTCACCATCAGAATCCTCCTGGTCAATTTCCTCCCCAGCGCCAGCAACACCCATATCCTCCTCATCCTGGTGTACTTCAACACTGACATCTTCAATCTGACTATCAGGAACTGGACTGCGGGTGCTCCTTCCAGCACTTGCAGGGGGCATGCAAATGGTGGAAGGCGCATGCTCTTCACGTCCAGTGTTGGGAAGGTCAGGCATCGCAAACGACACAATTGGACTCTCCTTGTGGATTTGTGATTTCGAAGAACGCACAGTTCTTTGCTGTGCTTTTGCCAGCTTGAGTCTTTTCATTTTTCTAGCGAGAGGCTGAGTGCTTCCATCCTCATGTGAAGCTGAACCACTAGCCATGAACATAGGCCAGGGCCTCAGCCGTTCCTTGCCACTCCGTGTGGTAAATGGCATATTGGCAAGTTTACGCTTCTCCTCTGACAATTTTATTTTAGATTTTTGAGTCCTTTTTTTACTGATATTTTGTGTTTTGGATTTTACATGCTCTGTACTATGACATTGGGCATCGGCCTTGGCAGACGACGTTGCTGGCATTTCATCGTCTCGGCCATGACTAGTGGCAGCAGCTTCAGCACGAGGTGGAAGTCGATCTTGATCTTTCCCTATTTTTGGAACCTCAACATTTTTGTTCTCCATATTTTAATGTGTGGAATTATATGCCAGTATCAATAGCAATGGCCTACTACTATATATACTGCGCACAACTAAAAGGCACCTCAGGTAAACAATGGAGATGGATGGATACTAGTATACTTATGGATGGACGAGCGACTGCCGACACAGAGGTAGCTACAGCCGTGGACTACCGTACTGCGTCTGCTGCTAATATAGACTGGATGATAATGATATAAAAAATATATATATATATATATATCACTACTGCAGCCGGACAGGTATATCTTATATAATGACGGACCTGCTGGACACTGTCAGCAGCACTGCAGACTCCTAAAGTAAGCTACTAGTAGTATCAAGAAGATAGAAAAAAAAAACACCACAGGTAGGTGGTATACAATTATGGATGGATGAGCGACTGCCGACACAGAGGTAGCTACAGCCGTGGACTACCGTACTGCGTCTGCTGCTAATATAGACTGGATGATAATGATATAAAAAATATATATATATCACTACTGCAGCCGGACAGGTATATATTATAATGACGGACCTGCTGGACACTGTCAGAACTGCAGACTCCTAAAGTAAGCTACTAGTAGTATCAAGAAGATAGAAAAAAAAAAAACACCACAGGTAGGTGGTATACAATTATGGATGGACGAGCGACTGCCGACACAGAGGTAGCTACAGCCGTGGACTACCGTACTGCGTCTGCTGCTAATATAGACTGGATGAAAATGATATAAAATATATATATATATATCACTACTGCAGCCGGACAGGTATATATTATATAATGACGGACCTGCTGGACACTGTCAGCAGCACTGCAGACTCCTAAAGTAAGCTACTAGTAGTATCAAGAAGATAGAAAAAAAAAAAAACACCACAGGTAGGTGGTATACAATTATGGATGGACGAGCGACTGCCGACACAGAGGTAGCTACAGCCGTGGACTACCGTACTGCGTCTGCTGCTAATATAGACTGGATGATAATGATATAAAAAATATATATATATATATCACTACTGCAGCCGGACAGGTATATATTATATAATGACGGACCTGCTGGACACTGTCAGCAGCACTGCAGACTCCTAAAGTAAGCTACTAGTAGTATCAAGAAGATAGAAAAAAAAAAAAACACCACAGGTAGGTGGTATACAATTATGGATGGACGAGCGACTGCCGACACAGAGGTAGCTACAGCCGTGGACTACCGTACTGCGTCTGCTGCTAATATAGACTGGATGATAATGATATAAAAAATATATATATATCACTACTGCAGCCGGACAGGTATATATTATAATGACGGACCTGCTGGACACTGTCAGAACTGCAGACTCCTAAAGTAAGCTACTAGTATCAAGAAGATAGAAAAAAAAAAAACACCACAGGTAGGTGGTATACAATTATGGATGGACGAGCGACTGCCGACACAGAGGTAGCTACAGCCGTGGACTACCGTACTGCGTCTGCTGCTAATATAGACTGGATGATAATGATATAAAAAATATATATATATATATATATATATCACTACTGCAGCCGGACAGGTATATATTATATAATTAATGACGGACCTGCTGGACACTGTCAGCAGAATGCGTTTATAGAATAAAAACACCACACGACGAGTGTTTAACTTTTTCAGGCAGACAATCACAATATACTGGTGGTCAGACAGTGGTCACTGGTCAGTCACACTGGCAGTGGCACTCTGGCAGCAAAAGTGTGCACTGTTAAATAATATGTACTCCTGCTACTGCTCCCCAGTCTCCCCCACAATTAAGCTGTGTGAGCACTGAGCACTCAGCACAGTCAGATATACATAGATGATGCAGCACACTGAGGCTGAGCACAGATATGGTATACTGTTACTGTGTCACTGTGTATCGTTTTTTTTCAGGCAGAGAACGGATTATATTAAATAATAATATAATAAAAAAACTGCACTGGTGGTCACTGGTCAGTCACTAGTAAACTCTGCACTCTCTGAGTACTCCTAAGCTCCAGTAAATCAAGTGTCTCACTCTCACTCTCTCTCTTCTAATCTAAATGGAGAGGACGCCAGCCACGTCCTCTCCCTATGAATCTCAATGCACGTGTGAAAATGGCGGCGACGCGCAGCTCCTTATATAGAATCCGAGTCTCGCGATAGAATACGAGCCTCGCGAGAATCCGACAGCGGGATGATGACGTTCGGGCGCGCTCGGGTTAGCCGAGCAAGGCGGGAAGATCCGAGTCTGCCTCGGATCCGTGTAAAAAGGCTGAAGTTCGGGGGGGTTCGGATTCCGAGGAACCGAACCCGCTCATCACTAGTGTATAAGGTGTATATGAAACATAAATGAATTGTGTGAATGTACACACACTTTGTTTAATGCACAAAGTTATAAAAAATATTGACTAAAATTACCTTCAGGCTGTGTGTATAAGGTGTATTTGTAACATAAATGCATTCTGTGCTTAAATTTAGGTCCCATCACCATGATATCTCATTGTGGTATGCAATTATTCCAAAATACGGAAAAATACGATATCCAAAATACCTCTGGTCCCAAGCATTTTGGATAAGGGAGAGTCAACCTATATTACAAATATCTTCAGTGTATTATTCTAATCAAATTTATAATGAAAACTCTGGAGTAAAAAGTCTATGGCCGAGATTTATCAAGCCTTGGAGAGTGATAAATTGCAAGGTGATAAAGTACCAACCAACCAGCTACTAACTGCTATTTTTTCAAACACAGCCTGTAACATGGAAGTTAGGAGCTGATTGGTTGGTACTTTATCACTGTGCAAATGTATCACTCTCCAAGGCTTGATAAATCTGGGCCTTAGGCAAGTGAGACAGTGCCTCCCCTACCTACCTTTTCCACACATCTCTGATCAACACTGCTGCACCTGTGTATAATGCCCACATGTACCCTTTGGCTCATATATTGTGTGTAACTCTGGCACTGGTACTAGCCAGTGCCTCCTCCTCAGCCACGTCCCTGATTTTGCATATGATCGCAATTGTATACAGCAAAATATAGCAACGGCAGCAGCAAGAGTAACTGCAACTGAGTGAGCCTCATTGTGGGTTCACAGCAACAGCTTCCAAATGAAAATGTTGGAATCAACTCCAGACCCTTATCCTGCTTAATTGATAAAGAAATAACGAGAAATAACACCTGTCAATGAAACAGCTGTTGAGTCAATTGACCAATTACTATTGGTCCCTTGGTAAAGAAGAGTGGCTACATATTAAACCGCTGTAATTCCTAAACCCTCCAATTTGGAGAAATTTTACCTTCAAATTAAAATTTGCATTCTAAAACAATATTCATTATATAACTGGAATTTGAATATGTTTTGGGTAAACAGCTAAAATAACAAAAATTGTGCCAGTGTTCAAACATATATGGACCTAATTGTATGATTGCTTTATTAACATAGAAAATATTCTGTATGAAGGTAGAATGCTCAATATTTATTATCGTGCAGCAACAGATAATTATTTTCTCATTATTGGCACAAACGCCACCCAGAAATATCTTGCCCAAGGTCATATCCTGATTCGCTTTCTTCCATCCCACCCTTTCAGTCATAATTTGTCAGTTTAGCTTCCAAGTGACATGAACCAGTGACTCTTACAGTTATTACCTAAACTCTTCATTATTTGGGCATCTGTTTACTTCATGCAAAATGCACACAACATGCCGTTGTTTTCTTTACACCAACAGCCAACTGTATTTGTGAAGCCAAGTGATGTAAAACCCAGATGCTCGTCTCTCTGTGCATGGTGTGTTATTATAGAAGGAGATGAGAATCCCCTTGAATGCACATATATGACTGGCAGCAGCCTGAGCTTGTCATTGAAAATGGAAATACAGACATGACAGTTTCTGTACCAGACAAATCAACTGTTGCTTGATTTATTGGTCATTTCCAGTAGTACAATCTGTATTATGCAGAATGTCCTGCTGCTGTAGAAAAGCAATATGTTAGATAGGAGCTGTGGGAAAATAAGCTCAGCTGTTCTAGGTCACAGAGAGGTGACCAAAGGCATTCCAGCTGTTCCGGTACTCCATTTCCCATGATGCCCATACTATAATCAGCAGATGGGTCCTGAATGTACCTTAATCTAAGTTTTGTCTTAAAAGTCAGAATAGCAGGTGACACAGAGAAACATGTTCTCTGGTTGTGGTTACTGTCATTTAAAAGAAAATATTCTCATCTAAAGAAAAAGAAAAGTACAAACATCTGGATGATGACATTTGCAAAGCAAGTGTTCAAGTCCATATTACACTCACCTGGTTTTAAGAGCATGACTCTTGCTTGTGTCTATACAGCCCATTCTGCTACAGTATAATAAACACTATTATAAACGTATTTGAGCTCTCAATTGCAGGATGTTTTACTCAGAATCTGAATAGCCATATACTGTATATAGCATTGTTGTACTTAGGATATCTGTGACTCTTCTCATGCTGACCAGAGCACTGTTGAAGTCAACATTTGAGATATTCAGTTTGATGTTCCATTGTTGCATAAGCTCACATTAGCAGAGCCATAATGAGTGGTGTGCAGTGGTGCCGAGTGAGGGGGGGAGAGGGTACAAATTACCCGGGCCCAGGTAAGAGTCCAGTAGAGGCGCAGGCCACCTTCCCCTTACCTAGCAACTGTGTACTGGGCTGCAGTGTGGCCATGGAGGTGCTTAAAATACTGTTTTTTTCCCAGTATTTTTTTCTAAGGGTACATGACCACACCTCCTGTGATTAGGCCATGCCCCTTGAAAAGTACCTGGGCCCGTCACGGCTCTTGACTGTGCTGGTGGTGTGCGACTGGTGTGTCTGCCCAAGGTAAAAAAGCAGGACCACAGCAGATACAGGGGGCAGGGGGAGATGTACTAAGCAGTGATAAAAGTGGAGAAGTGAACCAACGGAGAAGTTATCCATGGCAACCAATCAGCATTGACGTAACATTATCATTTGCATATTTTAAAAGTATACAGAGCAACTGATTGGTTACCATGGGCAACTTCTCCACTGGCTCACTTCTCCACATTTATCACTGCTTAGTATATGTCCCCCATAGTATCTCTGTTATCTGCTGCAGTTACCTGTACATAAATGCCGGAGATATTTAGGGGTAAATTTACTAAGATGGGAGTTCTATTTAAGAGTTGCCCATAGCAACCAATCAGATTCTACTTCTCATTTATCTAGCACCTTCTAGAAGATAATACCGGGAATCTGATTGGCTGCTATGGACAATATCCCATCTTATAGAACTTCCATTCTTGTAAATTTACCCTTTAATTTTTACGGGTACCTCCTGAATTGGGTGTTTTTGGAGGATATCTGGCAAATATTCATTGATGAATGGGTCCCTAGCTTTGGAATCTCCATATCTGTCCTTAGTTAATAAAAATATATCATGTACAGTAAACACCAAGTTTAGTTTAGCAGCATTTGTTCCAATTCAATAGCCAACAAAAGCCAAAGGCGCAGCCTAGATTTTGTGGCACCTTTTTTAAATTATAGTCTCACTGTATTTTCACTTGCACTACTTTTGGAGCTGGCAGATGTAGCTTTATCCTTTTCATCCCTGAGGGGAGCTACAACTTGTAGCCCTGGGAGTTCAACAGATCCCAGAATATGGTGAATCCCCAAGCTTTGTGGTAAAGAAAGAATGACCATTTCCCCCAAGCAGAAGAAAACCTGGGTTGTAGGAACCCAGCGCACATTTATTTTTATAGTTTAACAGTTTTTATTGCACTAAATTTAATAATGAACAGTTTTTCAAAACTGACGATTTCCTGCAACTTTTCTTTTAAACCAGTTTTGCTAAAGTCCAAACTGGTCCCTACTTTGCATTTCACTCAATCAGAAATCACCTTCAGATTTTTTTATTAAATGGACAAAAACAATCAGTAATTACTTTATGACTGACTATACTATGGGTGACAAATGAGTGTACTGTACTGTATGACGAGCTGGTCTGCCACACTATAACATGGAAACTTGCAGCATGGGGTCCCCCTGTCCTAATGTAACACTGCCGCAACCAAATCATAGTCTCATACTATTACATTTTATTTGAATTCATGTTTGTGTTTTGCCTTTTATTATATTTCAGGTACTCCTATGCTGATTTATATGGAATCCCATCACTCAAGCACTAACAGCAAGCTTAGCTGTCTGGGTTACTGATGTGCCAATAAAAATGTAACTCAGTTCCATTGTGCAGCCATGCTTTCCTTTGTTATCAGCCATGAAATCTGTCCATTGTTTTGAAAAATAACCATACACACGCAGAGCATACCAGATGCATTATGCTTTCTGTCTTTATTGTCTGTGTGGTTTATCTTTTGATGTAATACTTAAATCTTCTGTATGATGTGCATTGTTTGAGTTCTAGTTGGCGCCGCGGATGGCTGCCTCGGTGCTGCTCTGCCAAGCAGCCTTTGTGTTTAGTCTTACATGTATAATATGTCTAATATGTTGAGTCTATTGTACAGTTACAATGTGCAGTATCAACTCATACATGTAATGTGTGTAATGTATGCTATGTTCTTCCCCCTTCTTATGCTATGTACTCCCGCTTCATGTTGCTGCTTGGCGATGCATTGTACCACAAAGAATTCCTAGTGTACATGAGTACACCTGGCCAATAAAGCTGATTCTGATTCTAATATGCAATGTAGTACGGCCTTGGCTTTGAGCGCTGTTTTCACCATTCTTCATGTATATCCCATCTTTCCGCCATCTCTTCAGCTATAAATTTTGCTTGATTTTATTTATTTACAGGACTACAGGTCACGTTGCAGTGTGGACTTCAGGTCTGATTCAGAGAAGGGCACAATGTAGATTTTCTTGTACACAGTGGAGAGATTTTTTGTCACTGTGCATGAGCCACAATGGTCTTATGAGACAGTGGCAGTGAGGATTTATTCATGAAGGGATTGACAGTCAGGCACTGTTTGTGGGTGGTAATGAGGGTTAGCTACTTAAATACAGGATTGTTGCGACAGCTTTGGGGGCACGTAACTTCCTGTGACACAGTCAACATAGCACTGCCATCTCAGTTCTGTCTGCCAGTCTGGCAGGAGTAGGGTTACTCAGAATTATCAACCAATGTGTATTCGATGGTTGCGTCTTCCTGCACAAGCGGGCAGGTCTAGGACGCCTCCAGTGGGCGCCTCAATATAAATCGCAGAGGTGACATTTGCATATTCTCACACAACCGCTGCATACAAATTTGAAGCCACAAAGGCATTTGGGTACATCTCGATCCAGGCCCTTAATCAAAATTTCTGCTTAGCATTCTGGAACAAAGCCATGTTCAGTGAATGGGTTCTAGAGCATTGACATGTGTTAATGTAGCTGGATGGTGACTAGTAGGAATATGAGGATTTTGTTGGTACAGTATTAAAGTGGGATTGATTTTAAGTTGAACACTTAAATATGCATCTTGGGGCAAAATTGGTGCAGTGTGCATGTGCACAAATTGTGTCCATAATTGTGTCCCTATTTAGAGTTGCATGCATCTTGCACTCAAAGACCCTTGGCTTGCAGAAGTAGTTTGAAAACCAGCACAGATAAAGCCAAGAAAAAAAAATAGTTGTATTGTGCTAAACAATGTGAAAATTGTTAAAAAATACAGTCATTACTGCACTTACTCTAGTTCAGTATATATAGTTGCATGTAGAATTAAGAAAAAAGGTTCCAGCAAATAAATCCTTGTGATGACAATGGTGACTGACCGCCTGGGCCGGATTAACAATGGGGCGGGTGGAGCTGCAGCTCCAGGCCCCCCATGAAAATAGGTCCACAGAACCAAGGAGAATCCGGCGGAGACAGGAAAAATTATTTTACTGTCACCACCAGCGGCTGCCCGAGGCTTCACTCTACCCATTCAAACCCGACTGTAAACAGGCTTCACCTGCCCTCCCTGCGTCGCATAGTGTGCCTCCCCCTTCTCTGCGCCATGTGATGTCGCGCCGCATGACATCACATAGGCGCCACCGCGCTGTGCCGCCGATGACATTGGTGGTGAGCTCAGGAAGTGAGCCGCCAGTGGATCCTCCTGACTGCCGGATGCTGCCTGTTGCTATACGCTGGCAGCACCTGATCTTCCTCCTGTCAGCACCTGGAGGAGGAGCCGAGTCAGGGGAACAGAGAGGAGAGAAGGTAAGTAATCTTCAAGGTAGAGACCAAAACACTATCTGTGGGGGGTGGGGTCATAATAATGGACAGAGGAGATCAGTGATATAATAATGGACACGGGGGGGGGGATGGGGAGGCATAATAATGGACAGAGGGGAACAATGATATAATAATGGACACGGGGGGTGGTGGTGGTGAGGAGGTATAATAATAGATAGAGGGGAACAATGATATAATAATGGACATGGGGGGGGGGGTGAGGAGGCATAATAATGGACAAGAGGGGACAATTATATAATAATAGACACGGGGAGGGGGGGGGAGGAGGCATAATAACGGACTGTGGGGGGAACAAATAGCAATGGTCACAGGAGGGGATGACATAATAATGGACAGGGGGGCCAAATATTAATGTACACGTAGGGGAGGGTGGGACATAATAATGGAGGGGAACAATGATATAATAGTGGACACGGGGGGGGAGGGGGCATAATAATGGACAGAGGGCGAACAAATAGCAATGGACACAGGAGGGGATGACATAATAATGGACAGGGAGGGGCAGAATAATGGACAGAGGGGGACACACTGCAAGATATATTTGGTATATGTCTATTGATAAAATTGATAGGAGACTTCTCTTTATAAAAAGAAAACAATATTTATTATCCAAAACACATATAAAACCTACACAAAATTCACATAGACATATAAAAAAAAAAACACAAACATCAAAGCCCTTTTTAGATAAATTAGCTTATTTATATAGAATGTAAATGGTTTCATCCGTTGTAGATAAAATATAATAACCGTTCATACAAAAAATCCACTTCTATATATTGCCGATGAATAATATAGAACAAGTTACCAAACCATGTTTAGTTCATTAGTAGGAGACTCTTAGATGGAAATCGTCCCTTAAAGTTTGCATGTTCAGGTACCGGCCAGCCACACCGTCACCCAATACGCTTGTGGATTGTTGCCCCGCCAAGCAAATTGGTACTGTAAGTTAATGAGCCGGAGAGGATGAAGGTATCCCCACACATACTGTACATATCTGTTGGAGATCACTAATTCTACTTAAGCTTCCGATGCACTACCAAACCTGCTTGAAGTGGGGCGATACTACGGCTGAGGTGTGTGCAAGACAACAATATATATATCCTCATCCTGCACTATCCGGCTCATTAACCGATTTGCTTGACGGGGCAACAATCCACCAGCGTGTCGGGTGCCGATGCGGCTGGCCAGATCCTGAACTTGCTAACTTAAGAAACGATTTCCATATAAGAGTCTCCTACTAATGAACTAAACGTGGTCTGGTAACTTATTCTATATTATTCATCTGCGATTTTTTGTATGAACTCTGTACTATAAGACATTTTTCCTACAGCGGATGAAACCACTTACATCCTATATAAATAAGCTAACTTAGCTAAAAAGGCCTTTGATATTTGTGTTTTTATATACAGTATGTCTGTGTGAGTTTTGTGTAGGTTTTCAGAATAATAAATATTGTTGTATTTGTATAAAGATAAGACTCTATTTATCGATTTTATCAGTATTCAGATATATACCATCAATATTTTTCACAGTTTTTCCCCATTTTATTGGGGACAAAATGCAGAACATACAGATGAGGGTAACACAATACAGGGAATACAGATGAGGGGGTAGCACAATACATGGAATACAGATGAGGGGGTATCACAATACAGGGAATACAGATGAGGGGGTAGCACAATACATGGAATACAGATGAGGGGGTAGCACAATACAGGGAATACAGATGAGGGGGTAGCACAATACATGGAATACAGATGAGGGGGTAGCACAATACATGGAATACAGATGAGGGGGTAGCACAATACATGGAATACAGATGAGGGCGTAGCACAATACAGGGAATACAGATGAGGGGGTAGCACAATACAGGGAATACAGATGAGGGGGTAGCACAATACATGGAATACAGATGAGGGGGTAGCACAATACATGGAATACAGATGAGGGGGTAGCACAATACATGGAATACAGATGAGGGCGTAGCACAATACAGGGAATACAGATGAGGGGGTAGCACAATACAGGGAATACAGATGAGGGGGTAGCACAATACAGGGAATACAGATGAGGGGGTAGCACAATACAGGGAATACAGATGAGGGGATAGCACAATACAGGGAATACAGATGAGGGGGTAGCACAATACATGGAATACAGATGAGGGGGTAGCACAATACAGGGAATACAGATGAGGGGGTAGCACAATACAGGGAATACAGATGAGGGGGTAGCACAATACATGGAATACAGATGAGGGCGTAGCACAATACAGGGAATACAGATGAGGGGGTAGCACAATACAGGGAATACAGATGAGGGGGTAGCACAATACAGGGCATACAGATGAGAGGGTATCACAATACAGGGCATACAGATGAGGGGGTAGCACAATACAGGGCATACAGATGGGATCAGGAGCACAAAACAGAACATACAGATGAGGGTATCACAATACAGGGAATACAGATGAGGGGGTATCACAATACATGGTATACAGATGAGGGGATATCACAATACATGGTATACAGATGAGGGGGTATCACAATACATGGTATACAGATGAGGGGGTATCACAATACATGGTATACAGATGAGGGGGTATCAAAATACAGGGCATACAGATAAGGGCGGGAGCACAATACAGAACATACATATGAAGGGGAAGCTTAGTGCAACACATACAGGTATGGGAGGAGAGGGAAGGACAATGCAGAACATTCAGACATAAAGGGGTGCAATCATATGTGAAGGATAGAGGACAACTTAAAATAAAAAAATGAAAGATGGGAAAAAATAATCTAAATAGAATGTATATTAGGATTGCAATAGTGATATTAGATAAAAGATATCTATCCAAATACTGTATATAAGCACCAAAAAGGTAAATGGGGCTATAGTTTTAGAATCATAATATATGTTCCTTTTACCTGTGTGCGTATTTGTATTCAGTATTTTTGCCTTTTTTTGTGTGGCTTTTTTAAAACGGGCGACCACTATGTCCCAGGCGCCAGTGTTGTATAACAGCAACATCTCAAACTAAGAAGCTTCTGCGTAATACATCCGGAGGAAGGAGGAATGCATAACATTGAGTACACTGAGAGGTAGGGCAAATTAATTTAAGAAATTAAAATGTTATACAATTTTCTTTGGGGGCTTTATTTTTTTGGCAGATCTTGGAATGGGTGTTTGTGTGTCTGCTGTGTGGTTAGGGCATGATGGTGAGTGAGGGTATTTATGTGTCTATTGTGGTCAGGGCATGATGGCGAGTGAGGGTATTTGTGTGTCTATTGTGTGGTCAGGGCATGATGGCGCATTAGGGGTATTTAGGTGTCTGTTGTTTGGTCAGGGCATGATGACGAGTGAGGGGTATTTGTGTGTCTGCTGTGTGGTTAGGGCATGATGGTGAGTGAGGGGTATTTATGTGTCTGTTGTGGTCAGGGCATGATGGCGAGTGAGGGGTATTTGTGTGTCTGTTGTGTGGTCAGGGCATGATGGCGAGTGAGGGTATTTGTGTGTCTGTTGTATGGTCAGGGCATGATGGCGAGTTAGGGGTATTTAGGTGTCTGTTGTTTGACCAGGGCATTGATGGCGAGTGAGGGGTGGGTGGTCTTCATTATGCCGGCGGTCGGGCTCCCGGCGACCAGCATAACGGCGCCGGGAGCCCGACAGCCGGCATACCGACACTTATTCTCCCTCGTGGGGGTCCACGACCCCCCTGGAGGGAGAATAAAATAGTGTTGCGCGCGTAGCGTGGCGAGCGCAGCGAGACCGCAAGGGGCTCATTTGCGCTCGCCACACTGTCGGTAAGCCGGCGGCCGGCCTCCCGGCGCCGGTATGCTGGTCGCCGGGAGGCCGGCCGCAGGCAGATCGTAGTGAACCCTGAGGGGTATTTGTGTGTCTATTGTGTGCTCAGGGCATAATGGCGAGTTAGGGGTATTTAGGTGTCTGTTGTTTGGTCAGGGCATGATGGCGAGTTAGGGGTATATCAGTGTGTCTGTTGTGTGGTCAGGGCACGATGGCAGTGGAGTGGTGGTGAAAGGAATTAGAGATGGTTAAATATGGAGTTAGGGCAGTGGTTCCCAAATTTTTTTTAAATTACTGCGCCCTAGAGTATCAGAATTTTGTTCACGGCGCCCCTAGGCCAAAAGTTTCTTACTGAGAAATGTAGAAAGAAATATTAACTGAAATATTAATTGTTTATATGGCATCATTATGTTCAATCGTGTGGTAAGTAACAAGATTTGCTTCGGTTTGTCCACATATTTTATGATTGGAAGCCACAAGCGCTAGTTTTTCCAATTACATTGACCATAAATAGTTTGAATTGGTCCTAGACCATCAATCCAAGGCACCCCTGCAAGTGTCCCGAGGCACCCCAGGGTGCTGCGGCACACTGTTTGAGAACCACTGGGTTAGGGAGTGGTGGCGAATGAGGAATATTTCGGCATTTCAGGGGTGGTATCTATGAGTAGTAGTTTTGTATACAGAATTGATTGATGGGTGACATGTATTCAGTGATCGCAAAAACGCGCTATGGCACGTATTTTACCCAGAAACAGCCACCAGGGACTCACATTTAGAAGATGAGCGGGTCCCACAGGACGCGCTCATCTGAATATGTGTTTGCATATCTTAAGCCAGTCAGTGGAACGCAGGAGGTGACTGGCTGTTTCCTCAGCCAATCACCTCCTGTAGTCTTTATCCAATCACAGCCTGCAGCATCTCCCGCTTTGAATCCTGCTCCCCGCCAGCACATAAATCTGTGCTGCAGGGCTGACAGACTGGCCCCGCTCATCCGGCTCCACCTCCGCTCTGCCGCCAGCACCCTCCTCTGCGACTGTGAGTACCACTTCGGATCTGCCCGGCGCCACCCCCCTACCCGGGACCCGCTCAACGCCCCACCGAGACCCGACAATCACCTTTCCGCTCCCTGAGAGGGCAGTGTAAGCAGCAGGAGCCGCCCGGGCTGCGCAGCTCCCGCTGTAGGTAAGCAGTAGACAGTGCTGAGTCGCCCCGCTTCACCTGGAGTAGCTGGTGCAAATGCGGGATGTCCGGGGGCTGCAAGCTCCGTGTGTGCAATGTGAGGCCGCCCAGAGTGTCAGGGTCTGACCTCGGGCGGTGGGAGCTGGGCACGCAGGGAGATAGAATGTAAGGTTCGGGGGCCTGACTTCGGGCGGCAGATGTAAATGACCGGTATGCAGGGCCAGGAGGCAAACTGCATGAAGGGGCTGTTTGACACATGTGGCACCGCCCCCAGCAGCGACTCACTGACACCATTTTTCTGACAGCACAGTGCATCCTGAAGGAGCTATCTGTGAAATCGCAAGCAGAGGCTGGCAAGAAGGAGCTCCTCCAATCACTTCCCCTGGCGGGCTGGCCACTGCTAAATATACCAGTAATCAGTACAACTGTGCAGTGACACTCACTTTCCCATTGCACCTGGGGCTCCACTACTTTGACACAGTTGTAACTGATTGTCAGTATATTTAGCAGTAGCCAGCCCGTCAGAGGAAGCGATTGGACGAGCTTCTTGCCAGAGAACAGCCTCTGCTTGCGATTTCACATAGAGCTCCTCCAGGCTGCGGCCACTACAGGCGCCGGCTAGCTACTTGTGCCAGTGCACTCACTGCACTGTGCTGTCAGAAAAAATGGTGTCAGTGAGTCGCTGCTGGGGGTGGAGCCACATGTGTCAAATGGCCCCTTTGTGCAACTGGAAGTCATAAGTGGTTACTGCAATGTGCCTCAGTGCTCTACCAGGTGCATTGTGTATAATAACGTGTTCTACCTGGCGCAATGTGTATGATAACTTGCTATATCTAGCG
Organism: Pseudophryne corroboree; assembly: GCF_028390025.1. Taxonomy (NCBI): domain Eukaryota; kingdom Metazoa; phylum Chordata; class Amphibia; order Anura; family Myobatrachidae; genus Pseudophryne; species Pseudophryne corroboree. Next base: position 168,828,739 of record NC_086447.1, on the reverse strand, counting down.
GCAATGTGTATGATAACGTGCTCTACCTGGCGCAATGTGTATAACGTGTTCTACCTGGCGCAATGTGTATGATAACGTGCTCTACCTGGCGCAATGTGTATAATAACGTGCTGTATCGGGCACATTGTGTATAACGTGTTCTACCTGGCGCATTGTGTATAGCGTGTTCTACCTGGCGCAATGTGTTTGATAACGTGCTCTACCTGGCATAATGTGTATAACGTGCTCTACCTGGTGCAATTTGTATGACATGCTGTACCTGGTGCAAAGTGTATGACGTGCTGTACCTGGTGCAAAGTGTATGACGTGCTGTACCTGGTGCAAAGTGTATGACGTGCTGTACCTGGAGCAAAGTGTATGATGTGCTGTACCTGGAGCAAAGTGTATGACGTGCTGTACCTGGAGCAAAGTGTATGATGTGCTGTACCTGGTGCAAAGTGTATGACGTGCTCTACCTGGCGCAGTGTGCATAGGAGGTTCTACCTGGTGCAAAGTGTATAAGCGGCACTACTGTGTGGTGTAATGTGAATTGACACTATTATGTGGTCACGCCCCTTCCTTATGAAGCCACGCCCCTAAAATTTACGGCGCGCCTAAGGCGCGCTCTACCTATACTTTTTGGTCTGCGTGGTGTAACACCAATTCACTTTCTGCCTAAGGGCACCAAAATGTCTAGTTACAGCTCTGGTGCAGGGTGTCCTGCATGCTATACAGCCCAGCAGCACTGTCACCCCCCTTCCCCCCCATCTTGCAACACTTTTGTAGTGTCCAAACAAGATTAAAATTAATAAGAACCTTCATTCCGATGGGACCCAGAAAAAGACCGGTAGGACCCCAATTTTTACACTCTTGTAGGCGGCTGGGAGCTCCACCTGATTTTCAAGAGCCTTCTGGACATTAACAGGCCCGGAGACTGGGGGGGTACAAAGGGTACCCCCATACCAGGCAACGAGGCTTTGAGGGGCCCCAAGGTGTGGGGGGCACTAGTAGCATAAACCTATATACACATACTATAGACACATTATGCGGGCTGCTGCCGCACCAGGCCGCACATGAAAAATATGTTTAACAGTCCAGCGGCGGGCCGGCGGCCTCCGGTGATGGCGGCGCTAATGTAGCCCCCAGGTCCCAGCAGTCCCTGTGTCACTCTGACCTGTGACATCACTCATCATGTGACGTACGATGCTACCCACCATTTCCTGTTTGTCCCTGCCTGCTGTGGCTTCGCATCCTCCTTTGAGTAACACGCAGGCTGCGGGCCGGGCACCAGTCTAGGAGAAAGGGAGCAGCACAGCAGCGGTCTGACAGACTGCAGTGCTGGGCGACAGGATTGCTTTGGTGGTACCTCTGGTGAATCAGGGTCAGTGCATACTTGCCTACCTGACCCTCTCCACGAGGGAGAAAATGCTCTGTTCCTGGACTTTCCTGTTAATGTATGATTGCCATCACCTGTGGTGAGCTAGTTAATTGATAAGAAAGGTGTTTCACCACAGGTGATGGTAATCATACATTACCAGGAAAGTCCAGGAACAGAGCATTTTCTCCCTCATGGAGAGGGTCAGGTAGGCAAGTATGGGTCAGTGCCATGTTTTTTTCTAGTCTGATTAATCTTAATCTGATTACAACTCAACCCTATACCTACTAGTTATTATTACAAGCTAAATCTGTTAAACAAGAATCTCACATTGAGGTGAGAAATAGGGATCACAGACCCTCCAACATGACCCGCCCCACTAGGTATAAAATGCTCTGTTCCTGGACTTCCCTCTTAATGTATGATTTCCATCACCTGTGTTGAACTAGCTAAATGATAAGAAAGCTGTTTCTTCACAGGTGATGGCAATAATAAATTAAGAGGGAAGTCCAGAAACAGAGCATTTTGTACCTAGTGGGGCGGGTCATGTTGGAGGGTATGGGATCATATATTTTTATTAACAATTGATGGCAGGGTCAAGCTTTCTGCTCATAGTGGGAGATTAGTGCATCTTGCACTGAATGCTACACCATTTCTGTGAAAAACACTAGTGGGAGGGGGGCCCGCAGAGATATCAGTGTACCAGGTCCCAAGATTTCTGTTGCCGAAGGCAAGTATGAGTTTCCTGAAAAGCACATAGCAGTAATTTGAGGTTTTTGTTAATCAGATGCAGTAAGATTGTTATGTGGAGATGTGTCCGGTACTCCGGGACACATCCCATCAGCAGCACGTAGGGGATCTGTGTCCCCTGCGGGAGTGTGTGTGTGGCAGCGCTGGGGCAGCTTGTCTGCCCCCAGCGCTTGTCTGTGGGCAGGAGCGGCGGGTGTCCGGTGCAGGGATTACCCTTTTCCCTGCACCGGACCGGAGGCTGCGGAGAGGTTTAAATGTTGGAGCCCTCCGGGAGCCAATCGCGGCTCCCGGAGCGGCGGCCAATCACAGAGGGGCGCGGCGAGCCAATCGGCGCTCGCCGCGTCATAGGCCCCGCCCCCGGCATCTGACGTCAGACGCCGGGCGGGAGCCAGAGAAAAAGACCGCGCGCAGGGGCGCGAAGGAAGAAGAGGACGCCGGGCGGGAAGAGCAGAGAGAGGAGGCCGCGCCGAGGAGCGGCGAAGATCCCGGCGGCGCGAGGAAGAAGACGTCGCGGTGGGAGCTCGGGTGGCCGCGGAAGAGGCCTGAAGACGTCCGGCGGCAGGAAGAAGATGTCCAGCGGCGGCTGGACGCGGCGAGGCGACGGCGGCGCCGCTGGCCAGGACGGGCCAGCGGCCGAAGATTAAAGAAGAGCGCCAGAGAGGTCACCAGGGGTGGGAAGCAAAGGGCTGGCGAAGCTCCCCCCTGGTGCCTCTCCCAGCGGGTCAGGTAGGCCCTTTTCAGGTGCCCCTGTACCCGCTCCTCCCTAGACTACCGGGTGTTCGGGCATTAGGCCCGTGGGCACAGTCAGGCCCTCCCGGCCTGTGGGCAAGTAGTTGGGCCCTCCCGGCCCGTGGGGCATTTAGTCGGGCCCTGAGTAGCCGGGGAACCCCCCCGGCCCGGATAGTCAGGCCACAGGGCTGCGAGACAGTTAGGCGGGCATTAGGCCCGAGGGGTGAAACAGGCACTAGGCCTGGGGGCCAAATAGGGGGCATTAGGCCCTAGTGTATTTTGGCCGATTAGGGATATGATAAGGTGACCTTGGGCACAAGGCCCAGGTCACCCAACGGGCAACAAGTTAGGCGGGCGCTAGGCCCGTGGGCGAAATCAGGCCTCCGGCCTGTGTGCAGCTAGGGGGCGCTAGGCCCAGTGAATAAGACCCCCGAGGTGAATAAAGGTGGCACTGGGTGCTAGGCCCAGGCCACCCTGAGGTATTTAGGTAGGCAGGCCTGGGGCCCACATAAGGGAAGGTACAGGAGGTGGGTAGGCCGTGCGGCGCCCACCCCCTTTCCAGCGGGAGGGATTTAAAGGGACAGCACCGTGTGATCTTGTATTCCGATATTGTGATGTATGTTGTTACCGTGCAGGGCAAAGTGTATGCGTTGTTTAAGTTGTGCATAGTTGTGTCGCACCACCCACACGAGCTAGTTTGAGGGCTCTTTTTATGTAGCTAGTGTAGCGGACGCACACTAGGGTAGTTCTTGGCCCTGCACGGCTGTTTCTCTTTGCCTCCTTACAGGGACCTGTAAGTGGAGAAGATCGGAGTGCAAGACTTGTGACGGTGAGTAGCATCCGTGTACGTTTGTCCCTTGTCTGTCCCCGAGCGCCGGAGTCGGGATTGCTCACGGACGTGAGAATCCTTTTCATCACACTACGTGCGAGAGTGCGAGTGTGTGAAATCTGGGTGGCTGAGGCTTTGTGCCGGTGATGACCTTTCACCCAACCGGTGAAGGTCGCGGTCACCCCTGGGGTATCCCCTGTTCCAGTGGAAGAAGGGTCGATACCCCCTTTAAGGTAAACTATTCTCTCCTCAGCTCGGTCGTCGGTCAGCTCCGAGAGGGAATCGCCGTGTCCGGATCCGATTGAAGATTGCCAGGTCCGTTGAAGGTTCCGGTACCTGAAGGTGAGAGAGAGCGGCGCCTGGTGAGTACCGAATTTACACCTGCACGGCAGCAGGCACCACCACACGCAGCCGCACCTCTTACATTTTGGCGTAGTCGGCAGGATCAAGGATACCGGACCACGGACACGATGTGGAACGCCACCAAGAAGACCTCCCTGCGGACGGCTCCGGAACAGACTCACCCCCGGACGTGTGCGGACCAGAGCGACTGGGTGACGGTGTCTGGGGCAGACCTCCTGAAGATGGTGCAGCGGTCAGTCCAGCGTGGAAAAGAAGAGCGCCGGGAGAAGGGGCGCAAGAAGGCCGCTGTGACGCCCTGCAAGAGATGTCGGCAAACAGGGCACTTTGCCGACGAGTGTACGTGGCGAGAGACGTCCCCAAAGAAGGTGGTCCAGGAAGCGGACCGAAGACGTCAGCAGGGCCAAGTGAAGAAGGAGTCCTGGTGTTTGCTCTGCGGAAACTACGGGCATGAGCATAACAGTTGTCCCTGGGACGAAGAGTGGAGCGAAGACGAGGTTGATTCCTGGTGTGAAAGCTGTGGAGATCCCCGGCATCGGCTCCTGGAATGTCCATGGACTGAAGACAGGACGGACTACGAGGCCACGGTGAAGCAGATGACGGAGTCTCGTCAGCAGCTTTGGGACCGGGTGGCTGCAGAGCCTGTGTGTGCGCTCTGCGAGGCGAGAGGACATGCGCTTCCCGATTGTCCGTGGAATGAAGACCGGATGATTGCAGATGGTCGCGCCCAGAGATGGGAGGAGGAAACCAGGGAAATGGAGCGGAAGACCCTGCTTGAAGTTAGTTCGCAGGTGCCCATTTCCTCTGAGCCGGAACCAACGGGTGAAGATTCCCCAGTGAAGGAGGTGGACAAGGAACCCGTCTTGGAGAAGGTGGCAGTGGCCCTCCCTTGTTGGAAGTGTCGGCGACCAGGACATGCGGCCAGTGAGTGTCCCTGGGAAGATGCCGCGGACCTACTTTGTCCCAAGAAAGTGACCCCAGTAAGGCAGAATCCTTTCCCGCATAAGACGGAGGTGGACGACTGGGAGGTGAAGAGACCATGCTGCGAGGAAAAGCGTGAAGACCCAGTGACGGAGATGTCCGGAATCTCCCCGCGATGGAACCGTCCACGACCAGGACGTGCGGAACAGATGTGTCCTGGGTACCTAGAGATGCCAGCGGAAGCGAAGGAGTACGCTGAGGAAGTAACGATGCCAGCGGACGCGAAGGAGTACGCTGAGGAAGCAGAGGTACCAGTGGAAGAGACTAAGTACGCTGAGGAGGAAAATAATACCCCAGTCCAGATATCGGAGGAGGACTCGGACTACGGTGAGCTGTCCGCCGACGAATCCCTCCAAGAACAGATGGAGGACGACTCTGGCATCGGAAGCGCCGACGAGAGTGACTGGCAGGATCGGGTGGAGTCGTGCTCCCAGTTGAATGCCCTCCATGAAGAGGAGGAGATAGTCCTGGAGCAATACCTGCCGGAAGTACCGAGTTGGACGGACGTACGGGGAGAGGATCGTGATGCCGTGGGATGACCCGTTCCAGAGGAAGACATAGGACCTTTGGAGATGCCCCACGAGGAAATTCGACATATGATGGCTGTTGCCAGGGAGGAAGATTAAAGAAGAGCGCCAGAGAGGTCACCAGGGGCTCAGCGCGATCACTGGGTATTGAAATGTGTGGTGGGAAAGATAGTGTAGCACAGGCAGCAATACTTACACCTGTGCCTGCCCACAGGTGGTGCGATATGTGCATATTACCAAAGGTGACTACTATCATGCAACCAAAATGTGTTTGTGAGGGCGGGGGCATAATATATATGTATAGGTATGTGAAGAGGGGAGGGACATTGAGGTGGCCGAAGGTAGGCAGTACTAAGACCATCATGGTGCTAGACATGCCACCTTTAAGTTTACAGACCATTCCTCAAAGCACTGGTTATGCCCTCCACATCATTAGTCACACCCCCGTGGTGCTGGTCCCATCCCGTTTGGTGGCACACTATAGGCCCTTCATAAATTTCAGCTCCAGGCCCATGTGGACCTTAATCTGGCACTGACTGACCCATGTGATAATGTTAAACAGGTAAAAAAAATATAAACATACAGTAGTGTACCAGTGGTACTCTAGTCCTCAAGTACCGCCAACAGGTCATGTTTTGTGGATTTCCCAAAGGCTGGAAAACAGACAATGGTCGTTCAGACAAATTGGTTAAGGGCCTAATTCAGACCTGATTGCTGTACTGCAAGTTTGCAGAGGTCCCGTACAAGTGTGCAAATGCATGTGTACGGCGTGCGAAAACTATGCCAGACAGCGGACATCTGCAAATCCGTTTGCATCTCACTCACCATCTAATGATTTTTCCATACTGTGCAGTCTGTGCGTAGCCCAGGACTTACTACTACAGTGCGACAGAATCAGGCTGCTCGGGGCCGGAGCTGACATCACACACCCTCCCAGAAAATGCTTGGGAACGTCTGCGTTTTTCTTGACACTGCCAGAAAACAGGCAGTTATCACCTCCAAACATCACCTTCCTGTCAATCATCTTGCGAACACCTTGAGATCAAAATTTTTGCACCATCCTGTCGATGTTTGGCGTCACACCTGCACAAAGCGGTGCATACATATACGCAGTCATTCGATAATTGGCTGCTGTGCGATTTCGCACAATAGTGATCAGGTCGGAACCGGGCACCTAAATCCGTTTGATTTTACAAATTTATCCAATCGCTTTTATCCATTTTTCAGCATTTGGAAGCAAATGGTTAATTGTCATTTGCTCCCATATATTACCAGATTTTATTCCCAGCAGACAGATTTGACAGCTAAATCTTTAGATGTGTACTCAACTTGAGAGTAGAACTGGATTACTACATGGGCATCACAAAGCACCGTAATTATGCCTTGTGTATTGTGTTACTTTAGATCTGACATATGTAAAATATGTAAAATATGTAGGCTTAATATTTATTTCAGCCACATAAATTGTTTCGAACAATCACTTCTTCCAATTTCCACACTTTGCAATTCCAGAGACATAAAACATATCTTGCACATCATACTGTGATTTACCCAAGCACACATCTATGTTCTTGTTTTCTGCCAACTGAGGAACATGCTGTGTAGCCACTGGATACTAACTTCTTACCCTCCCAGGACATACTGTAGCAGACAATTTGTTACTATATATTTTTGACTGCTAGAAAATGCTGCTGAAATCATACATTTTCACACATCCATTACCAGTCGTGTATCAACATCTGTTCCATGTGTGACAAGACATGAACACTTGCCTTTAATTATTTGAGATTTTTGCAAGAGTGCTGCATGAGAGAACAAATTCCAGTAACATATGTCTGAAATCTTGATTTTATGTTGTACAGCATCTAACTGGCTCATTAAATTATTATGAACTGGTGCTAAGCTTTTAGCTTGTTTTACTCAGTTGTGAATGCATAATTAGTAATGTCCAGGATTCCACTACACAGTGGCTGAACAGTCAGTCATATAAACAGGATTTAGGATCTATTTGGGTCATTATTATGCTAATCCAAGTCATTAATCATTGAGGCAGATGCTACGAGTTAATTTCAAAGGTGTCTTTGACTTCGAAGGCAAATATATTATTGATTTGGTTTTTAAGTGACTTGCGTGGCAAAAGAAATCTCAGACTATGAAGAAAAAAAAATACCACGATAAGAATTATTGCCAATAAAGCAGGTAATTAACATAGCATTAAATGTCCTTTTAATTCACTTTCTAATGCTAAGATGCAAAGTAAATTGGTCCAATTTGCTCTTTCCTGCTAATAACTTTAAATGTGATCAGATGGAATGCAGATTTATGCAAATGAGGACTATTAAGAACAGAACAAATAAATGTCTATTTTCAAATGCCATATCTCCTTAATTTTATCAGTTTACAAGTTTGCAAAAGAAAACAAGAATTAAAGAACATCTATAAGATTGCTTCCATTCACAAATAGCTGTAAGTAGAGCTACAGTTGTGCTCATAAGTTTACATACCATAGCAGAATTTGTGATTTTCTGGCCATTTGTCAGAGAATATGAATGATAACTCACAAACTTTTCTTTCACTCATGGTTAGTGGTTGGGTGAAGCCATTTATTGTCAAACAACTGTGTTTACTCTTTTTAAATCATAATGACAACAGAAACTACCCAAATGACCCTGATCAAAAGTTTACATACCCTGGAGATTTTGGCCTGATAACATACACACAAGTTGACACAAACGGGTTTGAATGGCTACTAAAGGTAACCATCCTCACCTGTGATCTGTTTGCTTGTAATCAGTGTGTGTGTATAAAAGGTCAATGAGTTTCTGGACTCCTGAAAGACCCTTGCATCTTTCATCCAGTGCTGCACTGATGTGTCTGGATTCTGAGTCATGGGGAAAGCAAAAGAATTGTCAAAGGATCTGTTAGGCGCCGAGGGTCCGCCCGTCAGTGCGGCCCGGCGCCTAGCAACTAGGGACGCCGCAGGCAGACAGCCGCCGGCTCCCTAGCAACGCTAGACGCCGGGCGCACGGAGCCGCTAAGACCCTAGCAACGGGGACGCCACGGTCAGACCGCGTTCCCCATTGCTGGGTCTTAATTAATCAGTGCTTGTGTATTCTGGCCGTGCAGCATGCAGCTGCACGGCATCATTATGTGATTACCCTGTCTGGATCATGATTGGAGGGCTCCCAAATTTAAGCACTCTCAGGACTTCTCACAGACGCCGGTGATAGCTTCCTGTTTGCTGTGTCAGTTACAGAGAGTTTCCAGTCCTGCTCTACCCGGTTGTTCCTGTCCTCAGTGATCCAGTACTCGGAATTTGTCATCTATTCCTGGAGTCCGACCGAGCACCTTTAACATCCTGTGGTGTTCGTGAGTCGCGGCGTAGCCGTGTGTTGCGGCTTGACCGCTTACTATTTATTATTTAGTTTATTGTGTTCTGGAGCTTTTGCGGAGGATTCCGCTCCCACAAATCCACTCTGGTATCCAGCGGTGCTGGATAGGAGTTACGGATCAGTGGATCTTTGGTTGTCCTTTTCCCTGGCGGTTTGTCCGCACATACTTTTGGTTTAAGTTAGATAGTTTGTAACCCCTGGCCTGGTTGCTTAGTCAGAGGGCCCCTTGTTATCACCCTGTCTCGGATTTCCCTTTGTCTCCCATTAAGACCTGAGGGGGCATCGGGGTTGGGCAGACATAATCCGCCCTTCGAACGCGGCAGCCATGGGCTCAAGCAACCATAGTCTCGCAGGGGATTTCTGATAACACGCGCGAGACAACGGAGTTAGGGCGCCAGGGGTTACTAGGCTTTCCTGCTCCCGTACCAGCATATCCTTCCAGTACTCAGACCTCTGCCATAAAGATCTCCTCTGGTCTGGAGTACGGGAATCATAACATTATCACCGGCCCAACTAAAATTTAAAAAAAATTAAACAGGAGTTAATTTTTTTTCCCTTATTCTGTTGGGAGATTTGTCAGCCTCATGAATCCCTCCGGTGTTGGGCCAAATCCTGGCCAGCTTTTAGTTAGCCAGATTCAAGAGCTTACTCAGATGGTTCAAGATCTGTCCCTTTGGGTGAGGTCACAGGAAGATCTGTTACGGACTTCCCCGAGGGTCATTCCTGAACCAAAAATGCATCTGCCTGACCGTTTTTCTGGGGATAGAAAGCAGTTTTTTAATTTTAAAGAGTCTTGTAAACTGTATTTTCGTTTAAGACCAGTCTCCTCAGGTACGGAATCTCAGCGGGTAGGAATTATTATTTCTTTGCTACAGGGGGATCCTCAGACCTGGGCTTTTGGCTTAAAGACAGACGATCCGGCTTTATTGTCTGTAGACGCCTTTCTGGGGTCTTTAGGGCTATTGTATGACGACCCTGATAGAGAGGCATCCGCCGAGAGTCAGTTGCGTGCTCTCAGACAGGGTAGGAATCCCGCAGAGATTTATTGTACGGAGTTTCGCCGTTGGTCGAACGACTGTGGATGGAATGATCCAGCCCTGCGCAGTCAGTTTCGCCTCGGCTTATCCGAGTCTATAAAAGACAGTCTCCTTCAGTATCCCGCTCCTGAGACTCTCGATAAACTCATGGAGCTCTCTATTAAGATTGATCGTCGTCTCAGAGAGCGGAGGGCTGAAAAAGGAGCATCTGTTGGGTCTTCTCCTTGTGTTTTTTCCATTCCTGTGGACATAGAGGAGCCCATGCAGATAGGCCTCTCCAAACTGTCTCCTGAAGAAAGAACCAGAAGGCAAAATTCTGGTCTTTGTTTATACTGTGGGGGTAAGGGACATTTTGCCCGTAGTTGTCCGAACAAGTCGGGAAACGCCTCGACCAAGTGAGTTGTGAGGGTGTTCACTTTGGTCTGCAGCTTATCTCCTCAAATAATTCACTGTTGGTTCCAGCTAAAGTTTCCTTTGGCAGCCTCTGTTCCTCGATCTCGGCTTTTGTGGACAGTGGAGCTGCAGGGAACTTTATGGATTTAACATGGGCTAAGGCCTTAGGTATTCCTCAGTTAGCCTTGGGTAGGTGTATCACCATGCATGGTTTAGATGGGAGTCCCTTGTCCAATGGGGTTATTTCTCTCTGTACACCTCCTGTTCTACTTTCGGTAGGAGCTCTGCATTCTGAAAAGATTGAGTTTTTCCTTACCCATTGTCCAGCAGTTCCTGTGGTTCTGGGTCACCCTTGGCTGGCCTTTCATAATCCCATCATTGATTGGCAGTCGGGGGAGATCTTACAATGGGGTACCATCTGTAATAAGGAATGTATTACGCTTCCCATCAGAATAGCTGCTGTCATTCCCGCACCCATTCCTGTGGAATACCAGGATTTTGTTGATGTATTTTCCAAGGGCAATGCGGATATTCTGCCTCCCCATAGGCCTTATGATTGTGCTATCGAGTTAATTCCTGGTGCCACTTTGCCTAAGGGAAGGTTATATGCATTGTCCGGACCTGAAACTGTGGCCATGAATGAGTATGTTAAAGAAAGCCTAGGGAAAGGATTTATCAGGCCATCTAAATCCCCTTTAAGTGCAGGCTTCTTCTTCGTGGAGAAGAAGGATGGATCACTCAGACCTTGCATTGACTTTAGAGCCTTGAATAAAATCTCAGTAAAGAATACTTACCCTTTGCCGCTTATTTCTGTCCTCTTTGATCAGCTACGTTCGGCTGTGATTTTTTCTAAGATTGACCTGAGAGGAGCATATAACCTCATCAGAATCAAGTCAGGGGATGAGTGGAAAATGGCATTCAGTACTCAATCAGGCCACTATGAGTATCTGGTTATGCCATTCGGCCTGTCCAACGCTCCGGCAGTTTTCCAGGATCTCATTAACGATGTGCTCCGTGAATTTCTTGGAAGATTCGTTGTAGTCTACTTAGACGATATTTTGATATATTCTGACTCTATTGAACAACATGTTACCCAGGTGCGTCAGGTTCTAAAAAAATTACGTGAAAATCACCTATATGCCAAGCTGGAGAAGTGTGAATTTCATGTCACGGAGGTATCCTTTTTAGGGTACATTATTTCCCCTCGGGGATTCTGTATGGAACCAAAGAAGCTCCAAGCCATCCTTAGTTGGGCGCAACCCACCAATTTAAAAGCAATTCAGCGCTTTTTAGGGTTTGCGAATTACTATAGAAGATTTATTCACTCTTTCTCTGACCTAGTTGCTCCCATTGTGGCACTGACTAAAAAGGGAGCAGATCCTACCAACTGGTCACGTGAAGCGGAGTTATCTTTTCAGGCCTTGAAACAAGCCTTTGTCTCAGCCCCGGTCCTCAGACATCCCAACCCAGAATTGCCTTTCATTGTTGAGGTTGATGCCTCGGAGGTTGGAGTAGGGGCTATCCTATCTCAGAAGGATCCGGATTCCCTGGAATTACATCCTTGTGCCTTCATGTCCAGGAAATTCTCATCTGCTGAATCCAACTACGATGTTTGTAACCGGGAATTACTGGCTATTAAATGGGCTTTTGAGGAGTGGAGGCATTGGCTTGAAGGAGCCATTCATACCATTTCAGTTTTGACTGATCACAAAAATCTTCAATACATTGAATCAGCTAAACAGCTGAATGCCCGGCAAGCTCGTTGGGCTTTATTTTTTACTCGTTTCAAGTTCATTATCACCTTCAGGCCAGGTTCCAAGAATACCAAGGCAGATGCCCTGTCACGCAGTTTTCTTCCAGTTCAAGACAACAGTCCTGTTACTCCTATACTTCCGTCTTCAGTCATTCGGGCAGGTCTCACACAAGATTTATTTACCCAGTTAAAGCAGCTTCAACATCAAGCTCCTGGAAATACTCCTGCTGGTCGTCTTTTTGTCCCCGAGTTTTTGAGAGCAACGGTTTTGATGGAGTTTCATGATAGCAAGGTTGCCGGGCATCCGGGGATCGCTAAAACTTTTGAATTAGTTTCCCGCTCGGTATGGTGGCCTGGTCTTTCCAAAGACATTAAGGAGTTTGTTTTTTCTTGTCAGGTCTGTGCACAGCATAAGGTTCCCCGTTCCTTGCCTATCGGTCAACTTATGCCCTTGAATGTTCCTCTTAGGCCATGGTCTCATATTTCCATGGATTTTGTGGTGGACCTCCCTCTGTCAGCCGGATGCCGAGTCATATGGGTGGTAGTGGACCGTTTTAGCAAAATGGCCCATTTCATTGCTCTTCCCCGATTGCCATCTGCCCAGGGATTGGCAGTCTTGTTCCTCCGCCATGTTTTCAGACTCCATGGGTTACCCACTGATATTGTTTCTGATCGGGGTCCACAATTCATTGCACAATTTTGGAAGTCTTTTTGTGCCTCATTAAAGATGAAATTATCTTTAACGTCTGGCTACCATCCCCAATCCAACGGGCAGACTGAGCGAGTTAATCAATCATTAAAACAATATTTGCGTTTGTACTCGGCCAAACTCCAAAATGACTGGTCTGAGTTTCTTCCCTTTGCAGAGTTTGCTTACAACAATGCCTGTCATTCCTCCACCAATGTATCTCCATTTTTTACAGTTTTTGGTTTTCACCCCAGAGCTAATTCCTTTTTTCAACATTCTTCTGTCTCCTCACTGACCTTGACCTCTCATCTCAAACTCATTTGGAGAAAAGTGCACCTGGCTCTCAGAAAAGCGGCATTTCGGGAGAAAAATTTTTCTGACAGGCTCCGGCGGCCGTGCACTTTTAAAGTTGGAGATAGGGTATGGTTGTCGACTCACAACATTAAACTTCGACAAACCTCAGCCAGATTGGGTCCTAAATTTATTGGACCATTTCATATTATCAAAAAAGTCAATCCAGTGGCTTTCCGGTTACGTTTACCAAAAACTTTACGGATCGGAAATACCTTCCATTGCTCCTTGTTAAAACCATATGTTTCGTCCAGTAGATTTCCTCGCAAGATCTCTCAGGGGAAATCACCAATAGATGTACAGGGTCAGCAGGAGTTCTTAGTGGAGAAGGTTCTCGATTCCAAGTTGTCCCGGGGTCGGCTTTATTTTTTGGTACATTGGAGAAGTTATGGTCCAGAAGAAAGGTCTTGGGTCCTGGATGAGGATCTCCATGCCCCGAGGCTCAAAAGGGCATTTTTTCTAGAATTTCCTCAGAAACCTGGCCTTAGGGGTTCCTTGACCCCTCCTCAAGGGGGGGGGGGTACTGTTAGGCGCCGAGGGTCCACCCGTCAGTGCGGCCCGGCGCCTAGCAACTAGGGACGCCGCAGGCAGACAGCCGCCGGCTCCCTAGCAACGCTAGACGCCGGGCGCACGGAGCCGCTCAGACCCTAGCAACGGGGACGCCACGGTCAGACCGCGTTCCCCATTGCTGGGTCTTAATTAATCAGTGCTTGTGTATTCTGGCCGTGCAGCATGCAGCTGCACGGCATCATTATGTGATTACCCTGTCTGGATCATGATTGGAGGGCTCCCAAATTTAAGCACTCTCAGGACTTCTCACAGACGCCGGTGATAGCTTCCTGTTTGCTGTGTCAGTTACAGAGAGTTTCCAGTCCTGCTCTACCCGGTTGTTCCTGTCCTCAGTGATCCAGTACTCGGAATTTGTCATCTATTCCTGGAGTCCGACCGAGCACCTTTAACATCCTGTGGTGTTCGTGAGTCGCGGCGTAGCCGTGTGTTGCGGCTTGACCGCTTACTATTTATTATTTAGTTTATTGTGTTCTGGAGCTTTTGCGGAGGATTCCGCTCCCACAAATCCACTCTGGTATCCAGCGGTGCTGGATAGGAGTTACGGATCAGTGGATCTTTGGTTGTCCTTTTCCCTGGCGGTTTGTCCGCACATACTTTTGGTTTAAGTTAGATAGTTTGTAACCCCTGGCCTGGTTGCTTAGTCAGAGGGCCCCTTGTTATCACCCTGTCTCGGATTTCCCTTTGTATCCCATTAAGACCTGAGGGGGCATCGGGGTTGGGCAGACATAATCCGCCCTTCGAACGCGGCTGCCATGGGCTCAAGCAACCATAGTCTCGCAGGGGATTTCTGATAACACGGGCGAGACAACGGAGTTAGGGCGCCAGGGGTTACTAGGCTTTCCTGCTCCCGTACCAGCATATCCTTCCAGTACTCAGACCTCTGCCATAAAGATCTCCTCTGGTCTGGAGTACGGGAATCATAACAGGATCTGCGTGAAAAGGTAATAGAACTGTATAAAACAGGAAAGGGATATAAAAAGATATCCAAGCAATTGAGAATCAGCAGTGTTCAAACTCTAATTAAGAAGTGGAAAATGAGGGATTCTGTGGAAACCAAATCATGGTCAGGTAAACCAACAAAAATTTCTGTCACAACTGCCAGGAAAATTGTTCGGGATGCAAAGAAAAATCCACAAATAACTTCAGCTGAAATACAAGACTCTCTGAAAAAAAAAGTGGTGTGGTTGTTTCAAGATGCACAATAAGGAGGCATTTGAAGAAAAATGGGCTGCATGGTCGAGTCGCCAGAAGAAAGCCATTACTACGCAAATGCCACAAAGCATCCTGCTTACAATACTCCAAACAGCAGAGACAAGCCTCAAAACTTCTGGAACAAAGTCATTTGGAGTGATGAGACCAAAATTTTACTTTTTGGCCACAACCATAAATGTTAAATTTGGAGAGGAGTCAACAAGGCCTATGATGAAAGGTACACCATTCCTACTGTGAAACACGGAGGTGGATCGATGATGTTTTGGGGATGTGTGAGCTACAAAGGCACTGGAAACTTGGTCAAAACTGATGGCAAGATGAATGCAGCATGTTATCAGAAAATGCTGGAGGAAAATTTGCACTCATCAGCCCGGAAGCTGCGCATGGGATGTACTTGGACGTTCCAACATGACAATGATCCAAAACACAAGGCCAAGTTGACCTGTCATTGGCTACAGCAGAATAAAGTCTCCTGACCTCAATATCATTGAGCCACTCTGGTGAGATCTTTAATGTGCAGTTCATGCAAGACAGCCCAAGAATTTACAGGAACTGGAGGCTTTTTGCCAAGAAGAATGGGCAGCTTTACCATCTGAGAAAATAAAGAGCCTCATCCACAACTACCACAAAAGACTTCAAGCTGTCATTAATGTTAAAGGGGGCAATACACGGTATTAAGAACTGGGGTATATAAACTTTTGATCAGGGTCATTTGGGTAGTTTCTGTTGTTATTATGATTAAAAAAGAGTAGACACAGTTGTTTGACAATAAATGGCTTCACCCAACCACTAACCATGAGTGAAAGAAAAGTTTGTGAGTTATCATTCCTACTCTCTGACAAATGGCCAGAAAATCACAAATTCTGCTAGGGTATGTAAACTTATGAGCACAACTGTACATTTATACCAACAGATATAGGCATGTGTATTGGGATTGGCCTTCAAATGATTAACCATTGATGGTGCAATTGATACTCACCACTGATGGCAGAAAACCATTGATAGGTCAAACCATCGATGAGTGTCCCTAGCAAAGAAATGGGCAGAAAATCAGAGAAGGAGGGCATGGTATGTGCACAAAGAGGACAGCACTAACAGCCATGTGACTACAAAAATATAACCCATTGCTGTGTCACCACTGGATCTCTGCCATCAATGGCAAAACTATTGCCGATTGGGACCAAACTACCAATGTTAGGGGCAAGAATTTTGTTTCCCTGTCTCAAGGATGACAGTTCCTGATTTTTATGATATTTTTTCTGCCGAGTTGAGAAGGTTTTTGATTGACATGCAGTTTATTTATTTTTTTAAACCCACATATTTACAAACGTATTAAATTCTGATAAAAAAGACAAACTTATAGTTCAAAAAGGAACTTTGAATCTATTCCGTACTGTGCCTCAGGAATGTCTCTCAAAGTCTAGCAGTAATTAGCAGGCAAATTGGCTGGTAAGACATTACCAGGGTAAGCCTTGGGAACGCTTTACCATGTTAGAAAAGTCCTGATGAAATTGCTCATCATATTTGTTGCTTATTACACCTAAGTTTTACAGAAAAAACTCCAAGTAAGAGTCCAAGTAATTATTTTTTAATAACACATTGCACCCCACTGCTTTGCAAGAAGAAGGTCGCCCACTATTTCAGAATAGTTGTTTGCCTTGTTATTTCCCAAACAGGTTGTGAAGACACTTTTAAAACAGTAGCTTTCTCATCTTCATTCAACTCTCCTCCAAATCTCCAAATCAGTTCTCTGACCTGAGAGCCTACAAAAATACCTTCTTTGACTTTGGGGTAACTTATTTCTAAAGTACAGTATGTGATTCCAGTTTGCATTTTATCCTTCACTTTAAGAACGTTTTTCATAAGTTCAAACTTGATATGCAACGGATGAAGGCACATGTTATCAGGGTCAACAACTGAATTGTTATTTCATTGTTTCTTACCAAAAATGAGTAAGGTATGTTTTGGCCAATCCTTTGACCACCGCAGATATTCCACATATATGTCTGAAATGAGAGAGGGATGCACTGAAGACAAAATGACATTTTCTGAGGTGTGACCACATTCCCCATATGTATCTAGCTCCTATATGTTGGCATTGCCTAATAGAAGCCTGTTTTCTTTCTGCCTAAATCCCTGAGAGTGTTTCTATTGGATTCCTCCTGGTGTCCTATCCCAGTGCCCCCTCCGTCTCACGCATGCGCTGGCCGATGGCTGCGCATGTGCAGTAGGTCTCCTGGGTAATAAACTCGGAAGTCCGTACATTGCAAAGGACAGCCTGCATTGGAAGAACTGTCCTTTGAGTAAATAGTCACAAATCTACATCCATGCGATAGTAAAAAATGTCACTATGCATGTGGTAAGTGACGGGATATTTCACATTTAAATGTGATGCTTGATTCTTCCTGCCCTGAACCTTTTTCTAAAAACAACTTCATGTTGTCTTATTACTCTTTCATGTTTGTAGGATGGGCAATCGGTACAGAAGGAAATTAATTTCCATTATTAAGGACATCTGTTAAGTTGACTTTTGAGGAGTCAATAAACATGCATCGCTCATCCACGTTTGTTCATGACCAAGAGCCTCGATGACTGAATTAACATCTTATCCTGCTATTCTACTTAATGTTAATCAAATAATATACAGTAGTGGCCAAAATTGTGGAAACCTTTTGTAAAATGTGTGTTTTTAGGGTTTAATTGCGTATAACTGCATTATTTTTAAAGAAAATCCTATGAAGGTATATAACGCTGGAAAGATAATTTTATAGACAATATAACGCAGTTCACCACAATGAATTATCTTTATTACTTAAAAAGTTATAGCTAAATAAAGATAGGGAGACTTTATCTGTAAAGAGTGGGGATTTCTTCAACTGAAAACTGACCAATAGGAGTGTTTGTTCTGAGAGTCAATCAGGTGTTGCAATGCCACAACATGGATCCAATAAGATGTTAGCATGAGTATGTTCACATTTGTTGATACCAGAATTGATAGGAAAACAACTTATTTATTTGTTTGATTATCACTAAGTTGGTTGCCGTTTTCTATGCATTTATTTTACTTTAATTTCCTGAAGTAAGCTGTGTAACTTATTTAGGATGACAAGAAAAGTAACGAGAGCTGACTGGTCACCTAAAAAGAGATAAAAAAAAACAATTATTTAACATGAAGAAGGTAACATTTAAAACAAAATTATAAGAAAAGTAGAGGCAACATAGCTAAAGGAGAAACTTTGAAACTGTGGAATAAGTATCAACAGACTCTGTCCATTCAAAACTAAACTGTTATAGGTAAGAAAAGATCCGTAACACCATGCTGTGATAGAAGAATGAAAAAAAACTGTGCTTGAGACACAGAAAAAAATCATTTGAGGCAATACAAAATTATTTATGTTAATGTGGTGTAAACATCAGTGCCAGGACTGTTTGACGCAGACTTCAATATTTTGGATTAAGTGCCTGAATTCCAAGGAAAAGTCACTTTTATCTCTCAAAGACAGAAAAGATTAGAATGGGCTAAAAAGCATATTAATTGGTCAGAAGAACAATGGTACAGTGTCATCTGGAGTGACAAAACCAGAGTATCCATATTTGGTAGTGATGGCATGCAAAATATGTCCACAGAAGAATTGTAGAAAATGTGCTTCCTGAGTGCACAACACCTACTGTGAAGCATCCAGTTAGTGTTATAGTATGGGGCAGTGTCGGACTGGAGCATGAAGGGCCCACCGGGGGTATGCAGTAGCAGGGGCCCATGATTAGAGGTGTGGCCAGCCTCCAAAGGGGGTGTGGCCAGCCACCACAGAGGTTTGGCTAAACATTATAGAGTACCTGCTCTGCGATCCTTGATCATTTATATAGTAATTAATTCTAGTGCATGCATGATAATGTGACAGATTAATGACAGCAATGTACTGTAGAGAATACATAATAATCCTGTGCAGTATAAGGTAACATATGTATAATATATAATTCAAGTGCACAGTCGAGAACCTGATCCTTAGAGGAGGAGGGCCCCCACCAGGCAGTGGAGCCTACCGGTGGTTTCCCCTTTACCCCTGTGGGCCCGTCCGAGCCTGGTATGGGGATGTATGACAGCAAAAGGTGTGGGACAAATTTTTGTGATCAATGGCACTTTAAATAGCAGCAAATACTTGAGTCTCCTGCATTGGGGAGGGACAGATGGGGGGAGCACAAACTATGCAGAGTAGTGGTTAAGCAGTGGGTGAATAGATGCTGTGCGCACAGCATCTATACTCAGTGCAGAGAGCGCCTGGGGTCAGCCCAGCATAACGGAGAGTGCCGGGCATGCCCCCACAGTGACGGAAAATGGAGTGAAACAAGGCTCAACCCCTTTTCCATAGGCTCCACCCCTTTTCTGATGCGGGCACGCTTTCGGAATGCCATGGGTCCCAACCCACTGGCCACCAATGTTGGGAGGTATGTAATTGCAGCAAAAGGCTCCCTGACGAAGTACTAATGAATATTGTGTGAAACTAAGAAATGTACTTTTCTACAGTTGAGTACGTATAACTGTTATCAAAATGTAAAATTACATTATAAAGTTCATTGTATTATGTCCTAAATTAAATTTCCATTGTAATGCTATGTGGTTTTTGGTAAAATACTAAAATATATTAGTGCTATAAGCTGATAAACTTCAAAAATGCACATTTTACAAAAGGGTTACACAATTTTGGCCACTACTGTATACTTTTTATCCTGTGATTATTCTAAATGAGGAAATAAACATTACGCCACAAGAAACCTAAGGAATCAAATCACTTATTTGGATTCTGCATAAAAAGTATGCTTAGAATACGCATCAAAATGCTTGAGACAAGTGTTTTTGACCAGTGTAATTAAGACTTTTAGATTCAAACATTTACTGTTTCCCAGCTACAAACAAAAGCTTTAAAGTTGAATAAAGCTTCAATGACTAGACTGACCTTATTTTATCAACTGTTTACTGGCTGACATTTACTCTTCTCTGGAGAGAGAGCCCAAGCATTTAGTCATTTAATCATGGGTTTAGGCAGATCCTAAGGCTACAATGAAAATCAATTATAAGATGTGCTTCATAAGCAGTAAGCTTACCAAGCCCATCATCCAGATCTGTACATAAGGAATTTGAGCAGTTCAAATCCCTACTGTTCGCCTGTAAAAGTATAGAATGATAATACTGACAACAACAAAATGTCTAATGGGAGTTTGCCCTTCTAGTCTGGTTTAGTCAAGTTCCTTTCTCGCCCCACCTCTAGCGGGGTATCTAGGCTGTTTACCACCATCCCTAGTGGTTGCACAGAGAAACACAGTCCCTGTATGTCTGGAGTTTGCACCACTCTTTGGGCCTGATTCTGAATAAATCACAATGCAGTCGCAAATGTGGAGGCCTACTGTGACCGTAAGTGCTACGCAACTGTCCACCCATACTATGAGTCATACCCACCTATGTGATCACACCACCCCCTCTCCTCTGCCTGTGAGAGCAGCCGACATCAC
Organism: Pseudophryne corroboree; assembly: GCF_028390025.1. Taxonomy (NCBI): domain Eukaryota; kingdom Metazoa; phylum Chordata; class Amphibia; order Anura; family Myobatrachidae; genus Pseudophryne; species Pseudophryne corroboree. The sequence goes on along the minus strand of NC_086447.1, from coordinate 168,808,308 downwards.
TAACAATAGCCTCTCACTTGGCTCCTCATGAGCACTCTGCAATATGCTGTCTACTCAACTCCTTTCTGAGCCTGCTGGAAGGAGTCTTGTTACTTGTAGGATCAACAATGGCTTCATTGGACTCTTTCCTCAGTTCCTTTATTACAGTAGCTCTATACTGGGCAACACTGCCATGTAGTCACACAATTCTATGAGGGTGGTGGTGGGGAAAGGGGGGGGGGGGTGTCATAAACTCCCTGGGTTGAGAAGGTGGTAAATTAGCACCACCTAGCTTGGACCCACGACACCGTATACATATTCATTATGCAAATGTTATAATTTGAAATAATTGATGTTAAAGGTCAATTTTTATGTAATATTTCAGGATTGGTTCAAACGCTCAGACCATCTAGAAAAAAACTATCCATCTGTTGAGTAAATATTAGTCAGCTGCTTCTGCATACTCCTGCTAACACATCATTTTGTTAAGGCTAACGATTTGAAATACGTAGTTAATTTAACAAAAAATTGCTTAATGGCAATGTACAAAAGTTCAGTCTTCCAGCTTGGTAAATATTCTGTTGTCGTCCTATGATGACTCTGCTCAAGAAGAGTATTGAAATGCAACTAGCTTAGAGGACCTAATTGCAGAAAAATTGATCTGCTAAAACTGTCCTAAAGCCAATTCTAGTCTAGAGGCCATTAAACAAATTGAAATTTGTTGTCATTTAAAAAACATTTATGAAGTACATCGTGATTTTTTTGTGAGAATCAAGCTGTTTCTCCAAATTACATTTGAAACTCTAAGGCGCCTGTATAGAATAAGTAAAATGGCTATATAAAATAAATCGAAAGTGGGTAATGTGAGTTTTATTCAATTCATTAAATATTAAAACACTGAACATTTTATTGTACAATTTAACTTTACTAGTTATTACCTGGAATGGCAGTTTATATGCACATATATGTCAGACAGTGAAAGAGGCCAAACATTAGCAAATACACTTTATTGTTCCAGTAGTACAGGATATGGTTGCTTACTTATTGTAATATGATTTTGATTATTTTCTTATTTTATTCTATATTGGACATGAGGCTGAGCAGTTTCAGGAACTGAATGACTCCATATAGCCATACAGCAATGTTGGAGGTCCACTATCCTGTGAAGCGCAATCAGGGACATATGAAATTATAAACTTCCTTGCATATTTGCAGGAGCTGATGTGGGAAGTTGGGCTGCCCCCATCATTTTTCCCTGGTAGTCGTTGCTGAGATTTCGGCTTGATTTCAATAGCAGATGATCCCGGCAAGGTTTTGGTTCTGCCACTAACTTGTCTGGTGTAGCATGTTAGAGATCTGTGGAGGAATAAGAGCAGGTACTTCATACTGTGGTCTGCTAGCTGTACAATAAAATGGATATCAATATAGTCCTTTAAAACCCATTACAGGGTCTGCAGCAACCAGCAAATATATGTACGGTTCAGGATGGCACATTTTTGTGTGTGGGTGTGTATACCGTACATATGTGTATGTTTTTCATATAGCAAATGTTATTGTTTTAGGAAGGCGCTTTAAAATAGATTATGCGGCAGTTTTGTATAGCATTTATAGTTATTTGTGTGTGTTTTAGGCTGGGATGTAGAAGCCTCAGTTTCGTAAAAGTTGCAGATCTCTGGACATTGGGCATAATTCAGATTGTATCGCAAAACACGATCCAACCGCAAAAATTACAGCAAAAAGTTGCTGTGCCCTCAGTAGTTGTGCCCCTGTTGCTGTGCCCTCTGCAGTTGTGCCCCCTGTTGCTGTGCCCTTAGTAGTTGTGCTACATTGCTGTGCCCTCAGTAGTTGTGCCCCTGTAGTTTTTGCCCCTGTTGCTGTGCCCTCAGTAGATGTGCCCCCGTTGCTGTGCCCCTGTAGTTTTGCCCCCTGTTGCTGTGCCCTCAGTAGTTGTGCCCCTGTAGTTTTGCTACCTGTTGCTGTACCCTCAGTAGTTGTGCCCCCTGTTGCTGTACCCTCAGTAGTTGTGCCCCTGTTGCTGTTCCCTCAGTAGTTGTGCCCCCTGTTTCTGTACCCTCAGTAGTTGTGCCCCCTGTTGCTGTTCCCTCAGTAGTTGTGCCCCGTTGCTGTGCCCTCAGTAGTTGTGCCCCTGTAGTTTTTCCCCCTGTTGCTGTGCCCCTGTAGTTTTGCCCCTTGTTGCTGTGCCCTCAGTAGTTTTGCCCCCTGTTGCTGTGCCCTCGGTAGTTGTGCCCCTGTAGTTTTGCCCCCTATTGCTGTGCCCCTGTAGTTTTGCCCCCTGTTGCTGTGCCCTCAGTAGTTATTCCTCCTGTTGCTGTGCCCTCAGTAGTTGTGCCCCTTTTGCTGTGCCCTCAGTAGTTGTGCCCCTGTTGCTGTGCCCTCTGTAGTTGTGCCCCTTTTGTTGTGCCCTCAGTAGTTGTGCCCCCTGTTGGTGTGCCCCATTGCTGTGCCCTTAGTAGTTGTGCCCCATTGCTGTGCCCTCAGTAGTTGTGCCCCTGTAGTTTTTTCCCCCTGTCGCTGTGCCCTCAGTAGATGTGCCCCCTGTTGCTGTGCCCCTGTAGTTTTGCCCCCTTTTGCTGTGCCCTCAGTAGTTGTGCCCCTGTAGTTTTGCCCCCTGTTGCTATGCCCTCAGTAGTTGTGCCCCCTGTTGCTGTTCGCTCAGTAGTTGTGCCCCGTTGCTGTGCCCTCAGTATTTGTGCCCCTGTAGTTTTTCCCCCTGTTGCTGTGTCCTCAGTAGATGTGCCCCTGTTGCTGTGTCCTCAGTAGATGTGCCCCCTGTTGCTGTGCCCTCAGTAGATGTGCCCCCTGTTGCTGTGCCCTCAGTAGATGTGCTCCCTGTTGCTGTGCCCCAGGCAGCTGCGCTTACAAACAAAAAAAAATACTCACCAGCCCCGCTCCTGCTTCCAGACCGCTGCTACTGTCCTCCGTCTCTGGCCGCCGCTCCTTGGATCTATGGGAGAGACGTCATGACGTCTCTCCCATTGCACTGCACACAGACACTAGAGGTCAATTATGACCTCTAGTGTCTGACGCCGCTCCCAGAATACCGTGCGGTGCACAATGATGTCAGGCACACTGCACGGCACCAGTGGGAAGGGACAGGCAGCGGCGGCGGTAGCGGTTCCCCCAGGACTGCGGCTCCCCGGGCAAAAATCCCGTTTGCCCATGGCAAGAGTCGCTACTGGGTCAGATATAGGTTTGGGAGATGTGAGCAGTAACACATATGGGATGCAGTGGCAGCTAGGGGCTCAAGGATATGCTGGGTTGAAAATCAATACCGGACGATGGTTGCGCTGTTAATCTTCAATTACATCATGCATACCATGCATGAGGCATCCATAAAGAACTGCCTGTACATCTCAGTGACGTGCGGTCAGATAAAGCAGGTGAGGCAGAGCCTCTCCTGTCACGCTCCAGTATACTCCAGAGTTTTGACTATAAAAATGAAATGAAAAATACAAAGAAGATATTATAAATATCCCTGTATAATATATGCATCACACACCCATGTGATGAAACACCCTGTATAATATATGCATCACACACCCATGTGATGCCAGGCCATTTCCCTGTGACACAAGGCAAAATTGGGGAACAAAGAGCATGAAATATCCCAGAAAAAGACACTGTCAGTGAGTACTAGGTTTTCACAGACTGGGCTTGGACACCATACCAGGGGACTACCCTACCATGATGTACATCTGCCCCAGCCTATTCAGCAGGTGGATAATTTCCTTAGGAGAATTGGTCCCCCCCCCCAAAAAAAAAAATTAAATGCAACCCCATGCTAACAGCACTATAGCTCTTCCCAAACACGCCTGAACTGCGTGGTAATAATAATGTTAAGGTTGACAAAAATTGTGTGTTGAGTTATTTTGGATGGTAAGTTACAGGTCCCAGAAGATTTTGTCAGGTCAAAATTTTATGGTAGTGTGAGAAAAGCCACTGATTGGATGAATTAATTAAACCATGTGAGATTCTAACCATTTACAGTAGATTTGTTCATACTTTGACCAATCTGAAAGAAACCATTCTGTTTGTAAACAGACATGTTTAGAAATTGTAATTGCTGACCCTCATAGAGCAAGAATCGTGGATGCTACATGGAATTAGGAATCAGGTGGGCAATAAATGTGCAAAAGAAGGAATACGTGGTACATTATTTAATTTAATAAAGTATTTACAAGTAGACTACACGTTACAGTGGCTCTGGATGCCAGGACATGCTGGTATTTATTATTCCCTAAATGCCAGTAAACCCTGGCAGCCATAAAATTTGGGCATGACTGGGCTTGCTGGGACATAGAAAAAGGAGATTTATTATAGACTTACCATTGTTAAATCTCTTTCTGCGAGGTACACTGGATTCCACAGGGAATAGCATCGGGGTATAGAGTTGGATCTTGATCCGAGGCACCAATATGCTAAAGCTTTGACTGTTCCCAGGATGCACTGCACCGCCTCCTCTATAGCCCTGCCTCCAGGCACTGGAGCTCAGTTTTGTTAACCAGTCCAATGCAGTAGCAGGTAAGAGAGACAGTAGATGTTAGTCACATAGAACCACATTCTCACGACAGGAGAAGGGACTAGTGGCTAATGCCATACAAACCCAAAGAAGCTAAGCGTGTCAGGGTGGGCGCCCTGGGGAATTCAGTGTACTTCGCAGAAAGAGATTTAACAATGGTAAGTCTACCATAAATCTCCTTTTCTGCAGCGGGGTACACTGGTATTCCATAGGGAATAACATCAGGGATGTCCTAAAGCAGTTCCTCATGGGAGGGGACGCACTGTAGCGGGAACCCGGCGACCAAAGGAAGCATCCTGGGAGGCGGAAGTATCAAAGGCATAGAAACTGATGAACGTGTTTACTGAGGACCATGTAGCCGCCTTGCACAATTGTTCTGCGGACGCGCCACGGCGAGCCACCCAAGAAGGTCCAACAGACTGAGTAGAATGGGCTTTAATAGCAGCAGGAGCTGGAAGACGAGCATGTGCATATGCTTGTGCAATCACCATTCTAATCCTTCTGGCCAATGCCTGCTTATTCGCAGCCAGCCACATTTCTGAAAACCAAAAAGTACAAGAGAGGCAGTCCTTTCCACATAAATACGGAGAGCCCGTACCACATCCAAGGATCTTCTTTGGAGGACAAACAAGAAGAGATGAAGGCTGGAACCACAATCTCCTGGTTAAGGTGAAAAGATGATACCACCTTATGCAAATAACCTGGGTGAGTTGGAAGAACTGCCCGGTCACATTGAAAAATCAGAAAGGGTGGACGACAGGACAAAGCGCCTAAGTCCAATACCCTCCTAGCAGAGGCAATAGCCAATAGAAACACAACCTTAAGTGTAAGGCATTTAAGGTCCACAGACTCAAGAGGTTCAAATGGAGACTCTTATAGGGCATTCAGAACAACAGATAGATCTCATGGAGCCACAGGAGGGACATATGGAGGTTGAATCCGTAAAACACCCTGAGTCAAAGTGTGAACGTCAACCAGAGACGCAATTTTTCTTTGAAACCACACCGACAAGACAGATATATGGACCTTGAGGGAGGCCAGACAAAGGCCCATGTATAGGCCTTGTTGTAGAAAAGCAAGAAGCCTGGAAGTTCTGAAAGTATATGCATCATAATTCTTAGCAGCACACCAGGTGAAGTAAGAATTACAGACCCTGTAATAAATACGAGCCGAATCTGGTTTTCAGGCTTTTAACAAAGTTTAAATGACCACCTCAGAGAATCCTTTTGCTCTCAGGAGTGAAGCTTCAAGAGCCACGCCATCAAAGCCAGTCTGGCAAGGTCTGGGTAGACACGAGGGCCTCAATGAGGAGGTCTGGGCATTGAGGAAGTAGAAGAGGATGCTCTATTGAGAGACCCTGCAGGTCTGAGAACCAATGCCGTCTGGGCCACGCTGGAGTGACTAGAAGTAGTATTCCTCCTTCTTGCTTGAACTTCCGTATTACCCTGGGCAGGAGTGACACTGGAGGGAACACGTATGGCAGCCGAAAGTTCCATGGATTTGCCAGTGCATCCTCGAACGTTGCTTGAGGATCCCTTGTCCTTGCTCCGAAGACCGGTACCTGTGATTGTGTCGAGACACCAACACGTCTACATCTGGTAGGCCCCACTTGTACACTAGGAGTTGAAAGACTTCTGGATGAAGACTCCACTCTCTGGCGGGCATGTCCTGACAACTAAGGAAGTACGCTTCCCAGTTGAGGACTTCCGGAATGAACACTGCCAATACGGCTGGCAGATGGTGTTCCACTCATTGGAGGATTTTTGACACTTCCATCATTGCCATGCGGCTTTGAGTCCCACCCGGATGATTTATGTACGCCACTGTGGTGGAGTTGTCTGATTCTACTTGAACTGGTGTCTGATTGTATTTGAACAGGCCTGTTCTGTACCAGAGGCAGGGCCAGTGTCAACGCACTGAACACTTCCCGCAATTCCAGAATGTTTATCGGAAGGTGAAATTCCTCCCTGGTCCACCGACCCCGGAGAGAGTGTTGCTCCAACACCATGCCCCAACCTCTCAGACTAGCATCCGTTGTCAGGAGGACCCAGTTCGAGATCCAGAAGGGACGGCCCCTGCTCAATTGTTGGTCCTGTAGCCACCAGCTCAGAAACACCATGAGGCCTAGTACTTGCATCACCGAGTGTACCGGCACTCTCTGAAGAGAGAGGAAGCATCTGATCTTGTCCTGAAGTTTCAGGACCTTCTCTGGAGACAGAAACAGTCTTTGGCTGTGTGTGTTCAGCAGCGCCCCCGGTGCACCATGCTCTGAGCAGGGACCAGTGAGGACTTTTTCCAATTGATGAGCCACCCGAGGGCTTGTAGGAAATGGACCGACAACTCCAGTTGACTGAGGAGGCCATCTTGGGAGTTCGCCAGGATCAGCAAGTCATCCAGATACAGCAGGATCCTGATTCCCTGACGACGGAGGAAAGCCATCATCACTGCCATGACATTGGTGAAAATCCGAAGTGCCGTGGCCAGTTCAAAAGGCAGAGCCTGGAAATGAAAATTAAGGTTGCCAATAGCAAACCGCAGATATTGCTGATGCGAAATGGCGATAGGTACAGTTGTGCTCATAAGTTTACATACCCTAGCAGAATTTGTGGTTTTCTGGCCATTTGTCAAAGAGTATGAATGATAACTCACAATCTTTTCTTTCACTCATGGTTAGTGGTTGGGTGAAACCATTTATTTTCAAACAACTGTGTTTACTCTTTTTAAATCATAATGACAACAGAAACTACCCAATTGACCCAGATCAAAAGTTTACATACCCCAGTTCTTAATACCGTGTATTGCCCCCTTTAACATCAATGACAGCTTGAAGTCTTTTGTAGTAGTTGTGGATGAGGCTCTTTATTTTCTCAGATGGTAAAGCTGCCCATTCTTCTTGGCAAAAAGCCTCCAGTTCCTGTAAATTCTTGGGCTGTCTTGCATGAACTGCACGTTTGAGATCTCCCCAGAGTGGCTCAATGATATTGAGGACAGGAGACTGAGATGGCCACTCCAGAACCTTCACTTTATTCTGCTGTAGCCAATGACAGGTTGACTTGGCCTTGTGTTTTGGATCATTGTCATGTTGGAACGGCCAAGTATGTCCCATGCGCAGCTTCCGGGCTGATGAGTGCAAATTTTCCTCCAGTATTTTCTGATAACATGCACCATTAATCTTGCCATCAATTTTGATCAAGTTTCCAGTGCCTTTGTAGCACACACATCCCCAAAACATCAGCGATCCACCTCCATGTTTCACAGTAGGAATGGTGCACCTTTCATCATAGGCCTTGTTGACTCCTCTCAAAATGTAACAATTATGGTTGCGGCCAAAAAGTTACATTTTGGTCTCATCACTCCAAATGACTTTGTTCCAGAAGTTTTTTTTTATTTTCACTTCAAGAATTTTTATTGAGGAAAGACATACATTTTTATGGGGTACAGAAAAAAGAAAAGGGGAAGAGTAGTACATGATATAACATAGTATATAGGCATACAGTAAAACCGAAATAAAAAGGAGGGGTACAGGAGGTGCGGGGGAGGGTAGGGAGCATCCAGTGAATGTAGAGAGCATGTACTCTCACGGGCTAGAGAGGAAACAGAAGAAACTTCTCAAGAAATATTGGGACAGAATACACCCTTCAGGCACCGATGGAATAGCATAGATCATAAAACTGTGGTACGCAGAGGGAGAGAGCACCAATAGAGACACATAGGGAAACATAAATTCGAGCACAGAGAAGGGAGGCAGTTAAAGAGAGAGAAAGAGGAGGAAAGTATGGAGGAATGCACAGAGGGCCCATCAATTCCCTAATATGAGAAGGAAGCAGTGTCGGTCTAAAATAATTTGAGGAGGAGTCTCGGTGGGCAGGCACAGCACCTCTTTACACACGGTCCGGTTGTTCTATTAAGTTAGCTTGAGGGGGGTCGCTGGGGAAGGGGTTGCGAAAGTAATGGGAGCCCTCGTCACCTGTAATAAACTGTTGCCACAGAGACCAATTTTTCCTAGGAGAGGGTGTGCTATCGAGGGGAGGAGGGATATATTCATTTTCCAAACGGAAGTGGTGGTTTGTTTTGTGGATTACGTTTAGTAAGGTAGGGGGCGCAGGTTGTTTCCAGAGTTGGGCCAGGTTAGAGCGAGCGGCAATTAAAATGTGTCCTAATACATATCTGCTAGAGAGGGGGACAGAGGAGGGAACAATGTGTAATAACGCGAGGGCAGGGTCCGGGGTTAGGTGAGTATCGAGAACTCTATTAATCAGGTCAAAAACTGCAGACCAATATTCAAGAAGGTGTGGACAGGACCAAAATATGTGGAAGATGTGTCCCACAGAGCCGCACAGCCTCCAACATTTATTACTGCAGGAGGGCCAAAATCTGTGCAGTCGGTCGGGGGTCAAATATATTCTGTGGATTAGTTTTATGTGCATCTCGGTGTGGTTCAAGCAACGGGACATGGAGTGGGAGGCTAAGAAGACTTTTCGCAAATCAGTCGGAGATAATGTTCTGCCCAAATCCGATTCCCATTTCAATTGTGCGTTAGATTTGGAGAGGGAAATAGGAGTAATCAGCAGTTTATACCAGAACGTGATATCACCTCTAGATTTATTTAAGGAGAGACGGGAGAAAATCAGTTGTGAGGTCGTGTCCGATGACAACGCGGTATTGGGAATCGATCTCCACCAATGTGCAATTTGCAAGTAGTGGAACAGTTCCGAAGCGGGTAAGGAGAACTTAAGTTGGAGAGCAGGAAAGGGCAACAGAGAAAGTCCATCAAGTAGAGCACCTAAACATGAAATACCTGCGTGTTTCCATTTAGAGAGGTTCAGATGTGGTATCATCTTTGTAAGTGTAGTGACAGAGATCTGAGTAAAACAGAAGGTAGGGTTCCGTTGAGTGGCAGGTAGCCTGTCCCAGGACGTTAGCGCAGCTTGTGTGGATGGAAGCAGGTGTGGGAAGGTGGGTCGGAGCGTTTTGGGTATGCGGAATAGATCTGCAAGAGGGAGCGGATGGGCTCGAGTCTGCTCAAGGTCCACCCAACCTAAGTGGGTGTTAACATTGAAATAGTGTTTAAGAGAAGCCAGGAGGCAGGCTTCTTGATATAGGGAGATGTTAGGAAGATATAGACCTCCTAGTGCTTTAGGTAGAGCTATTTTAGAATGTGCCAGGGAAGGCGGCTTCGAGGACCAAACATATCTAAGCATTAGAGAGGAGCAGATCCGGAGGGCCTTCTTAGGAAAGTTATATGGGATTGTGCGGAACAAGTACATTAGTTTGGGGAGAAGAGACATTTTAAATGAAGCCATACGGCCTAGCCAGGAGACCTCATAGGAGACCCAGGATTTCGCCAGGGCCTCAAGCGTCTCTATTAGAGGGGAAAGATTGGCAGTGAAAACATCGGGAGTATGGGTCGGGATGTTAATACCAAGGTATTTAATCATATGATTCTGCCAATTATATGGGAAGGATGATTGGAGGGCTGGCAAGGAGTGGGAAAGGTTGATGGGTAAGGCGTCCGTCTTAGTGGTATTGAGCTTATAGTAAGAAGCCTGGCTGTATGCATCTAACGTAAAGTGTAAGAGAGGGAGGGTGTTGACAGGATCAGAAATAAAGAGGAGAACATCATCCGCGAAGAGGCTTAATTTGTGTTGGGAAGATCCAAATTGCAATGCTGGAAAATGGGGATTATTCCGGATTGAGATGGCTAGAGGTTCAATTGATAAGACAAAAATTAGGGGAGAAAGAGGACACCCTTGTCTGGTACCGTTGGTGATTGGGAAGGAGTCGGAAAGGAATCCATTGCTGAGCACCCGGGCCGTGGGGGAACTATATAGCGCCAAAACAGAGGACAAGATACGATCTCTAAAGCCAAACGAAGAAGAACCTCACGCATATATGTCCAATTCAATCTATCGAAGGCCTTCTCAGCATCCAGGGACAGCAAGAGAAGGCCCTGGCCATTTGAGAGTGAGTCGATCAAGTTAAAGACTCTGCACGTATTATCTGACGCTTGTCTCCCAGTTACAAAACCTGTTTGGTCCGAGTGCACCAGCAATGGAAGAAATTGGTTAACCCGGGTCGCAATCAACTTGGCATACAGTTTAATGTCGCAACTGAGCAGTGCTATAGGTCGATAGTTGTGTACGTAGGCCGGATCCTTGCCATGCTTGGGAATGGTAACTATACGTGCTTCTAAGAGTTCTGGCGGGAGGGTGCCCAGACCCGAGAACGCGTTGAATAGGACAGTCAAGTGGGGGGTAAGGATGTCCTGGAATGCAATATAAAAGTCAGCAATAAACCCGTCCGGGCCAGGGGCCTTGTTTCGGGGAGAGGTTTTAATAGCGTCAGAGATTTCAGCAGGGGACCATGGGGCATTAAGTGCGGACAACTGCTCTTGAGTGAGAGTGGGAAAGGGAAGATCATCCAGGAAAGAAGAGATAGAGAGAGGAGTGGGTTGGGGGGTTGAGGAATCAGCCAGCAAGTTATAAAGTTTGGCATAGTATTGTGCAAACAGGTTTGTTATATCCTTAGGGTTTAAGACCTTTTGTTTTGAGGGGGAGTAGAGGAATTTGATTTTGTTTCTAGCCTGCTGGGCTCGTAGTTTGCGGGCTAGCAGTCTACCAGATCTATTCCCAAGGAGATAAAAATTTTGCCTCATCCTATTCAATGCCGCTTGGGTACGAGCAAGCAGTAGTTGTTGGAGACGACTACGTACATTAGATATTTCCTTTTTAAGAAGTCTAGAAGGATTAGCTATATTCTCTGCTTCAAGATCAATCAGTTCACTTTCTAGTTTCGACTGCAATTGAAGGGCTTGTTTTTTGAGGGTGGCACCAGCTTGAATCGCCGCGCCACGAGTAACCGCTTTAAAAGCACACCAATGGTTCACAGTAGAGGTGTCTAGAGGGGAATTAGTAGCTAAATAAGAGTGTATGGAGTCAAGGATAAGTTTCTTAGACAGGGGGTTGTTAAGGAGGTAAGGATAAAGGCGCCACTGTCGCAAAGGGTGCTGGGTGTCATGAAGGTTCCATTTGCAGAGGACGGGGGCGTGATCGGACCAGGTGATTGGAAGGATATCTATATCCCTAGTCCTCTGTAGCGACCATTTATCACACAGAATCAGATCTATTCTGGAATAGGAGTTGTTAACTGAGGAATAGAATGTATATTCCCGACCCATGGTATTACGGGTCCTCCATATATCGTATAGATCAAATTCTGTGAGCAAATTGCGGAAGGCCAGGGAGGGGCCAGATATAGCAGATGGGATGGGGTGGGAGGGAAAACGAGATTTATCTAATTTCGGGGCTAAAACTAAATTATGATCCCCCAGTATGACCAGAGAACCTCTAAGCGTTTTACGAATTGTGAGGAACAGTTTGCGCAAAAATGGTACTTGGTTAGAGTTGGGGGCATATAGGCAAACCAGCGTAGCAGGTTTGTCATCAAGTAGGCCTGTTAAAATCAGGTATCGGACACTTTTGTCGGAGATCTGAGCGTGGAGGACAACGGAAACATGTTTACTAAACAGGATAGCCACCCCATTACGTTTGAACGGGCCGTTTGCAAAGTATCCTACGGGAAAGTTGCCGTTTTTAAAAAGGGGAGGGTTAGCAGAGGTAAAATGAGTTTCTTGTAGCGCAACGACATCAGCTTTTTGTTGTTGGAAGAAAGAGAGTGCTAATCTGCGCTTGTTAGGTGAGTTCAGTCCTTTAACATTAAGTGAGAGGAGATTCAACATTGGAAATACATGTCAGAAATGAAAAAAGGAAATCTATACAAAGCCTTATAGGAGGAAGCTTGCAAAAAATCGGAGTACCATAGTAAATGATGAGCAGTGAGGAGTCTGGAGCTCGGGAGGGAGAAGGGCAATTGTCTAAACCAGGGATTAGGGAAATAAAAACAAAAAAAGAAAAGACGTCCGGTATATTGGACCTGCATGACTACTGCAGGGGAGGGAGAACAAAAATGTGGGAACTTGCAGTAGTATGGAAAAAGTTGGAGGGGGCTGACGGAGCAGACACCGCCACTTCATCAGAACAACTGGAAAAAATTTAAACATGTATAATAAATCATGTGGAAAAACATGCATAATAGCGTAGGGGGCGAGAGCACAAGGCCATCTGGAAACATTACTAAAGCATAGTAGCGCCCCTAAGCAAATAAAGCAAATCTGAGTAACAACTAGTAGCATTATAGAATAACCAACGAAAAACAAGAAAGAAAAAAAAGAGAGTGAACCTGTAACATAGAAACCTGGATAAAAAAAGACAAATGAAGTGAGCTGCATCATCAAAGGGCTTCCCATCTCAGTAGAGGGGAAGGGGTCTAAAGCCTCAGAGGACCAGAGAGCAATTGGAAGGACACAACACAACTATTACATAGCTCAGGTATTAGACCAGTCGTGACGAACAGCAGTAGCACGAGGCGGAGCAGCCGACTTCTGAACGGTAATGTACCAGTCCGACAACAGTTTAACTCCCGCATCTAGGGAGGATATGATGTAGGTGTAATCTTCGTAGGTGATGATCAATTTAACAGGGAGTCCCCAGCGGTACACGATGTCTTGTGATCTGAGGGCGAGAGTGATGGGTGCAAAGGCACGCCTCTTTGCAATGGTGGCAGCAGAGAAGTCCTGAAAAATTTGAAGACCCCCTAAGGTATCTGAATTTTTGGATTCTCTAACGGCTCTCATAATACGTTCCTTAACGGGAAAGTAATGGACACGGAGGAGGGTATCTTTGGGGAGGTCAGAAGAAACGGTGCGTGGTCTGGGAAGGCGGTGGATGCGGTCAATCAGGAGCTCTGCAGAGTCCGCAGCGGGGAGGAGTTTTTTGAATAGAACTGTGGCATAGGGTTCTAGCTCAGAGTTGGTGACCGAGTCCGGTATGCCACTGATCTTAATGTTATTTCTTCGCGATCTATCCTCCATATCCGCCAGCTTTGACTTAAACTGGTCCAGCTCCCGTTGCTGAAGATCATGGGAGGAGATTAGCTCATTATGGGATGTGACAAGTTCTTCAACCTTGCGTTCCAGATGGTCAGTTCTGTTCCCTATTGCTACCAGCTCGGTCTTAACCTCACGGACAGCAGAGGCCAGGTCTTTAGAGAGTTCCGACTTGAAAGCAGCCAAAATTTGGCAGAGGGATTTCACTGTCAAAGGAGCATCAGATTCGCAGTCAACTCCTGTAACTGTGAGATTAGGGAGCAGGAGATTCGACATCCCAGGGTCCGGTATGGTAGACGGAGAGAGGGAGCTTTGAAAAGGGGATATTTGGAGGGGTTTCTGGGGGGGGGAGGAGATTTTGGGAGGCACCTGGTCCTTGTTCTTTTTTGGAGGCATTCCTCAACGTCGGGGAGGTATCCAGATATTGAGAAGAGGCGTATCAACAGAACTGGGACCGAACAGAAGATATGTGTGAAACAGGAGCACTCAGTCACATTGGCAGGTAATACATGTTAATTAGGTAATCAGAAGTGGCGGTGGAGGGAGTGTGCCGCACTCACATTATGGAGGGTTTCCCCTTCAGGAGCCCACAAGGTCGCAGGGCGGTTAGCATGAAAATGTGGTCAAAGACGTAGGTGATTTAGGCCACTTTCCCGTACTGAGCTCTCCGAGGGGCGGCAGATAATATATAAACTCCGGCTTCCAGTAGAAAGAAGGGCCGTAAGAGGTAGGGGGAAGTATATGGAAATCCTGCGGGAGGTAGAAGTGCAGGCTCTTGCAGCGCTGTGGTGAGCTGTGAAATTCAGCGGGCCCACTTCCCACCAGGTGCAAGCGGCAGCAGGTAGAGGCAGAGAGTCCCCAATCCCCCTGCGCCGGCTATAGGTCTCCGGCGGGTAGGAGCTATAATCGGAGGACGCAGCACTGGAGCTCTGGGAGGCCGCAGGGCAGTTAGGTCGCAGGTTCTGGTCACAACTGTGCAGGGCCTCAGGGGGGTAGGTATGCAGGCACACTGGAGGGGGGAGGTAAGGCAATTGAAGGTGAGGAGGGGCTCGGGCCGTGAGTCAGGGTCTGGTACAGTGGAGATCTCCTATACTCACAGACCAGGGTGTACCAAGATGGCCGCCGCCGAGAGCACAGGCAGGGGATTTCACACAGCAACTGCGGCCACAGCAAACAGAGAGGGTGCTTCCCCACTTCCAAAGGTACCTGAGGGTCTTATGTAGGCAGGAGACTCTGTGTGGGTGAGTTCAGGCAGGAGGGGGAGCAGCTGCGGGTCCCGTTTCGGCCGCGATCCGGTCCCGGAGCTCGTTTCCGGGTAGGCTCTATACTCGAGGCCCCGGCTTAACAGCAAGAAGTAGGCCTCAGGCAGAGAACAGCCGGAAAAAGCACCCGGCGGCATCCCCGAGCACAGGGCAACGTCCACAGCAGTGGGTAAGGCTGGGCTGGTAGATATAGCCACAGGGGCAGGCAGCAATGGGTGATATTAACCCCGTAGTAGACAGAGCTCTGTGTCAGCACATCCACTCAGAGCAGTGTCCAGGCCACGCCCCAGTTCCAGAAGTTTTGAGGCTTGTCTCTGTGCTGTTTGGAGTATTGTAAGCGGGATGCTTTGTGGCATTTGCATAGTAATGGCTTTCTTCTGGCGACTCGACCACGCAGCCCATTTTTCTTCAAATGCCTCCTTATTGTGCATCTTGAAACAATCACACCACTTTTTTTTCAGAGAGTCCTCTATTTCAGCTGAAGTTATTTGTGGATTTTTCTTTGCATCCCGAACAATTTTCCTGGCAGTTGTGGCTGAAATTTTTGTTGGTTTACCTGACCGTGATTTGGTTTCCACAGAATCCCTAATTTTCCACTTCTTAATTAGAGTTTGAACACTGCTGATTGGCATTCTCAGTTGCTTGGATATCTTTTTATATCCCTTTCCTATTTTATTCAATTACCTTTTCCAGCAGATCCTTTGACAATTCTTTTGCTTTCCCCATGACTCAGAATCCAGACACGTCAGTGCAGCACTGGATGAAAGATGCAAGGGTATTTCAGGAGTCCAGAAACTCACTGACCTTTTATACACACACACACGGATTACAAGCAAACAGATCATAGGTAAGGATGGTTACCTTTAGTAGCCATTCAAACCCGTTTGTGTCAACTTGTGTGCATGTTATCAGGCCATAATCTCCAGGGTATGTAAACTTTAAACCAGGGTCATTTGGGTAGTTTCAGTTGTCATTATGATTTAAAAAGAGTAAACACAGTTGTTTGACAATAAAGGGCTTCTCCCAAACACTAACCATGAGAGAAAAAAAAGTTTGTGAGTTATCATTAATATTCTCTGACAAATGGCCAGAAAATCACAAATTCTGCTAGGCTATGTAAACTTATGAGCACAACTGTATGTCCAGGTAAGCATCCTGTATTTCCAGGGATACCATATAGTCCTCGGGTTCCATGGCCAGCACAATGGAGCACAGGGTTTCCATACGGAATTTGGACACTCTCACAAACTTGTTCAATGATGTGAGGTTGAGGATAGGCCGGAAAGACCCATCTGGTTTCGTAACAAGAAACAGGGTCAAATAGTAATCCCTGCCTATCTGGGACAGAGGTACCGGCACTACGACTCCTGTTTCCAGGAGGGATTGTACAACCAGGTGTAGAGCTTGCACTTTCACTGGATCCGAGGGGATTACTGTTGAACAGAACTGGCGAGGGGGACGTCTCTTGAAAGAGATCGCGTACCCGTGAGAGACAACGTCCTGCACCCAGGCATCTGAAGTGGTCTTTAACCAGGCCTGGTTGAACTGCAGAAGTCGGTCTCACACCCTGGGGTTTCCCAGGGGGAGGCCCGACTCGTCATGCAGCAGGCTTGTCTTGTTTGGAAGCAGGCTGACGGGCGGCCCAGGATTGTTTAGATTTAGGCTTAGCGGTTTTGGAAGCACGAGCCTGTCACGGATACGTTTTACCCTTTGCTTTCTTCCCTGGAGGTCAAAAAGAACAAAATGTGGTGATTTTAGCCTTCGGAGCAGAAGGATTAGTATTTGGGAGACACACAGTCTTGGCGGTAGCCAAGTCAGTTACAATCTTGTTCAGATCCTCCCCAAATAGGATGTCTCCCTCAAAAGGGAGCACCTCCAAGTTCTTTTTGGAGTCCAGATCCACCTTCCAGGACCTCAACCACATAATTTGATGATCTAGGATAGACATGGTAGATGCCTTGGCCGCCATTACTCCTGTGCCAGAGGCCGCCTCCTGAATATAATGGGAGGCTGTGGTAATATAAGACAGATATTGTATGTCAGTGACAGAAAAATCCTGGGGCAGCTCATCTTCAATTGCCTGAACCCAATCTTCAATTCCTTTTGCTGCCCAAGAGGCTGCCATAGTGGGTCTATGCACAGCACCGGTAAGAGTGTAAATAGACTTCAGTCAACCCTCCACATGCTTATCCGTCAGTTCCTTCAGCGAGGTGACGGTGGTGACAGGCAGAGTCGAGGACACCACATGAGAGTCCACCGGCCGTGGAGTCTCCCATTTGTTACTCAACTCCGCAGGGATAGGGTAACGAGCTAGCATCTTCTTAGACAGGGATAACTTCTTTCCTGGAGATGCCCAGGATTCCTGACGTATGTTAATTAAATGGTCAGAGTGTGGTAAGACTACCTTAGCAACCTTCTGACGTTTGAATTTATCAGATTTCTTTGATGTAGAAGTGGGTTCAGCGTCATCCTCCATTTGGAATTAAATAGCTTAATAGCCTCCACTAGATCAGGAACATCAACCTGTGTTATAGAATCCTCATCAGAAGCAACTGTATCAGTGTCTAACAGATTAGTATATTCCCCATCTTCATCAGAAGAATTATCCAAAATATTAGTGGATTGGGAGGAAGAAATGGCCCACTTGGAGGACACTTTTGTGATGTTAGTGTATTAGCATGCTTAATATTTGTACACACTCCCTTACTAATGTTTGTAAGCCTGTATCTTCAGTGATGGTCCCTGGGACCAGGGAAATGCTGGGAAGTGGGTGGTCCAGTGTGCAGTGTGCCTGGAGTTGGTGAGGAATAAAGCAGCACAGCAGTGAAATCACATGTCTCTGTGTCTTGATGACTGGATTTACAAACTTATGAACAAAACATGGTGTCAGAAGAAGTTTAACTTGGACTGCTAGTGCTCTCAGAGTGTGAAAGAATCTAGCAGAAGTCTGTGGCTGTGATACTCTGTGTCTGCAAAACCTGCCGTGTGCTCCTATCTTCAAACAGTGAGTAACCATGGATAAACTAGCTCCTCCAACCGGCATGCTGATGTCTGGTAACTTGTCTGAAAACTGGAAAAGATTTAAGCAAAGGTTTAATATATATCTTGCTGCATGTGGAGCTGATTCAGAGGCTGACAAAACGAAGGCATCCATTTTCCTCCATGTGATAGGAGAGGATGTGCTGAACATTTATAATAGTTTCAGTTTGCTGAGGGGCAGAATATGGTGCTATCTTCTATAATGCTAAAGTTTGAAGATTACTTTGTGCCAAGGAAAAATGTGACATATGAAAGATATAAGTTTTTCACATGTGATCAGAAGTCTGTAGATGGATTTGATCAGTATGTTACAGAGCTGCAATCACTCAGTAAAACCTGTGAGTTTGGTGATTTAAAGGATTCACTGATTAGAGATCATATTGTCTGTGGAATACCTGATAATGGACTCAGAGAGTGATTGCTGAGAGAGCAGGACCTAACACTAGAAAAGGCAGTGACTATGGGGGTAATTCCAAGTTGATCGCAGCAGGAATTTAGTTAGCAATTGGGCAAAACCATGTGCACTGCAGGGGAGGCAGATGTAACATGTGCAGAGAGAGTTAGATTTGGGTGGGTTATTTTATTTCTGTGCAGGGTAAATACTGGCTGCTTTATTTTTACACTGCAAATTAGATTGCAGATTGAACACACCCCACCCAAATCTAACTCTCTCTGCACATGTTAAATTCTTAAGAATGAAGCAGTCTAAGCCACAGTCTAACAAGAAAATGTGTAGTAGATGTGGAAATGCTCACAATCCTAAAATGTACCCTGTTTATGGTAAAACCTTCATGAAATGTGGTAGACTTAATCACTTTGCCAAATGCTGTAAAATTAAAAGTAAAACAACCAAAGTGCATGCTCTTAAACAAACAGATTAATTCTGGATTACATTGAACTTTGCAGTGCAGATAAGAAAGAATGGATTGTCCCTTTAACTGTGAACGAGATTGTCATTCCCTTTAATCTTGATACTGGTGCGCAGGTGAATTTAATATCATTTCAAGACTATAAGACTTCTAGAGTAAAACCTAAAATTCACCCAGCCAAAGTTAAAGTTACAGGGTACACTGGGCAGGAAATTCCTGTGAGAGATACATGCTTAGCGACACTGAAATATAAGGGACAACAGTTTAAAACATCTCTACTGATTGTGGATAAAAATGTGCAACCGATTCTAGGATTAAGTTCCTGTGAGAAACTAAGCTTGCTAAAGAAAGTTTTTATGGTGACATCACAAGTAGAAGATGACTGCAAATCGATGTTTACAGAATACAGAGATTTGTTTGATGGTCTAGGTTGTTTGCCTGGAGAGCATAAAATAAATATAGACACGCAAGTCTCTTCAGTGATACACCCCTGTAGAAAAATGCCGTTTGCGCTGAGAGAAAAACTGAAACAAGAGTTAAATTGCATGGAAGCCTTGGGTGTGATACAGAAAGTTGATGAGCCTACTGAATGGGTTAGCTCCTTAGTAATTGTTGAAAAGAAAAATGGACAACTCCGTATATGTCTAGACCCCAGAGATTTAAACAAAGGTATTAAACGAGAACATTTCAAACTACCAACCAGAGATGAAATCATGTCGCAATTTGCGGGAGCAAAATGGTTCAGTAAATTGGACGCATCTTCAGGATTCTGGCAAATGAAGCTAGATGAGGCCAGCTCAAAGCTTTGTACATTTAATACACCAGAAGGTCGATACAGATTTCTTCGACTACCATATGGAATATTGTCTGCTCCAGAAGTATATCACAAAAAGATACACATGATTTTTGAACATATTCCAGGTGTTGAAACAATGATGGATGACATTATTGTCTGGGGATCTACAAAGGAAGTACATGATTCTAGATTGAGACAAGTAATGGAAAACCAGACCCAAGAAAATATCAGCCATAGTGAACATGGAACGTCCTAACAACAAAGACGACGTCAGAAGATTCCTAGGAATGATTACTTACTTAGGAAAGTTTATTTCTCAACTCTCTGAACGAACAGCCTCTCTTAGATGGTTGTTGGACAAAGATAACGAGTGAATGTGGTCACATGAACAAGAGAAAAGTTGGCAAAACTTGAAACAGATCATTACAGAGCAACCAGTGCTAAAATTATTTGATCCTGCGAAAAGAATAAGAATTTCAGCAGATGCTTCACAATTTGGCCTAGGCTCAGTGCTGTTACAAGAACATGAGAATACATGGCAACCAGTAATCTATGCATCAAGAGCACTGACAAGTGCTGAAACAAGGTATGCTCAGAAAGAAAAAGAACTTCTAGTGATCACATATGCATGTGAGCGATTTCATCAGTTTTTGTATGGTCAAACATTTACAGTGGAAACTGACCACAAGCCATTGATAGCTATCATGACTAAATCATTACATGACTGTCCCATGAGAATTCAACGAATGCTTATCAGACTGCAGAAATATGATGTACACTTGCTGTACTGTCCCGGCAAATACATGTACATTGCTGATACACTTTCTCATGCTGTGGACAAAAGTGAAGGTTCCAAAAGTCTGATGGATGAAGAGATAGAAGCCTATGTTAATTTGATCGTAGCTTCTCTACCAGTGTCTCTTGCAAGACAAGAACAGATTAGGAAATAAACTGAGACAGATGACACAATGAAAGTGTTGAAAGATATCATTCTGAAAGGTTGGCCAGCAGAAAAACATGCGTGCCCGCTGTCTATCCATGATTATTGGATGTACCGCAGTGACTTTACAGTTGTTGATGGTATTATTTACAAAGGCAATAGGTTTGTCATACCTGCATGACTAAGAAAAACTATGCTGTGCAAGATACATGAAGGCCACTTAGGAGAAGAAAAATGTAAGCGGAGAGCACGTGAAGTTATGTATTGGCCAAGAATGAACCAAGACATAGCACAGACTACAGCTACATGTGAATTATGTCTTACGTATAGACCGAAACAAGTCAAGCCACTGAGTCCTCACGCAGTACCAGAGAGACCGTACCAGAAAGTTGGCGCAGATTAGTTTGATTGTAATGGGAAAATGTACATTGTCGTGACTGATTATTACTCTAACTACCCTGAGGTGAAGACACTACATACAACTACTAGTAAAGCCGTAATCAATTGCATGAAGTCAATCTTTGCAAGGCATGGTGTTCCTATGGAAGTGCTCACTGACAACGGTCCTCCGTTTTCCAGTGCTGAATTTAGACAATTTGCTGATGAGTGGGAATTTGTCCATACTACGTCATGTCCCCACTATCCACGTTCAAATGGGTTGGTGGAAAGTTCAGTAAAAACTGAAAAGAGTCTCATGAAAAAAGCTCAAGAAGGTAAAGAAGATATCTGCAAAAGTCTTTTAATCTACCGCAGTACACCTTTACAGAATGGACTTTCTCCTGCACAAATGCTGATGGGAAGGAGGATTAGAGCAAATCTCCCGATACATGATGAACTGCTTAATACACATAACTCAGCGTTGGTCAGACTGAGTAAGGAACGTCAACAGGCGAAACAGAAACTGTTCCATGACAGGCGAACAAAAAGCTTATCTGATCTAAAATCGGGTGACCAAGTCCGTCTCAGAGATCACAAGAAAGGTATTTGGGTGCAGAAAGGTATTGTGCAAGCACAAGTAGCACCAAGATCTTATACTATACGTACAGAGCGTGGAATGGAAGTAAGAAGAAATCGGGTGGATTTAAGATCTCAACCTAACCATAATGAAGACAACATGACTGAAGAATACCCTTCATCTGACATGTATGATGATCCTCATAATGGTGAACAAACCACGATTCTAGAAAGGTCCAACATGGTCGATGAAACACAGACTGTGTATGAAAGACCCAAAAGGGAAATATGCAGACCTGAGAGACTCATTGAAACGTGTTAGATGATGTTCTTAATATGACGTTGTTAATTGTTGCATTGAAGCGTACAGGGCTTATCGTTAAAGAAAAGAGGATGTGATGTTAGTGTATTAGAATGCTTAATATTTGTACACACTCCCTTACTAATGTTTGTAAGCCTGTATCTTCAGTGATGGTCCCTGGGACCAGGGAAATGATGGGAAGTGGGTGATCCAGTGTGCAGTGTGCCTGGAGTTGGTGGGGAATAAAGCAGCACAGCAGTGAACTCACATGTCTCTGTGTCTTGATGACTGGATCTACAAACGTATGAACAAAACTACCTTGGCCCCTTTCGAGGGGCGAGGTTTAGGTTGAGCAATCAAAGATTGATATAATTTTTGCACCTGAGTAGATAGTGAATCCGCCCATGGCAGGCTCACCACAGGAACAATATGTGTCTGTAATGGCACAGGAGGACCCATAGGGGGTGTGAGATGCGTACTAGTGTAGATAGCATTTTTGAAAATTCTTCCCAGGGTGGTTCCTGAGTAGCCACAGGTGCTGCGGGCTGGCTGGGAGATACAGTATATGACACATAGTGCCTGAACCAGTAGCTAAAACTTCCCCCTCAGGTAAATCCGTGGTGCAAGCACTGCATGATGCAGGAGCATCTGTGGATTTCCCGCCCTGTGTAGCAGACATTATAAGGAATGTAGCCTTAGAGCATGACAGTACAATATAGCCAAACAAATATAATACCTGCAAATAACTCCCTGTGTTATGTGACAGTAAATACCGAGCACAAACAGAGGATTTTAGTGGTATGAGGTGTCTGAAACACACAGAGAAAAATACAAAGTAGTATATCCTGTGTAGTACTACAGTGTATATATATATATATATATATATGAGACCTGACGCACCTAGCCTCCCAGGGTACAGAATATAGTGATAACGAGTAGTGTGATACACAAGAATGGAATCCACACAACAGCTCCAGGCATACACAGTCACATGTACAATGTAGAAGTTATTACGTATAAACAGTAAAACTGCACTGGACAAGTAATTTACATATTACTTACTATGCATGAGTATAGATATAACAATGCACAGTAGATACTGGATGTATATCACAGAATACTTGTACTAAATATTCATATAGCAGTACACTTGTTCTTAACTAACACTGTCTAAAATGACATGTAGAATAGAATACTTAAGTGTCTGTAAAAGCACAGCGCTGATGAGACAGGCGGCTTTACAGAGGAGACAGTGCCGTGCAGTCCCAGAGATCAGCCCAGCTAGTAGTGAAGATGGCGCCAAAATCTATGTCAGGGAGTGAGGGAGAGTGAAATGCAGCTCAGGCAGGGAAGACCAGCAGTAGATGGCGCCCGGAGCTGGGGGAGTTGCTACAGATCAGCGCCTTATCCCCTCTGCTGGACTTCACCATCAGGTACTGTGGAGCCTATGTAAAACGGATGTTTAACAAATCCGACCTGTACGCCTTGCCCTGGTGGATATAGTGGGGTCCTTGTGCATCACAGTGTCCACGCCAGTGGTGCGGTCCGTCTC
This sequence comes from Pseudophryne corroboree, assembly GCF_028390025.1. Taxonomy (NCBI): domain Eukaryota; kingdom Metazoa; phylum Chordata; class Amphibia; order Anura; family Myobatrachidae; genus Pseudophryne; species Pseudophryne corroboree. The sequence goes on along the minus strand of NC_086447.1, from coordinate 168,785,132 downwards.
CTGGGACTGCGACCAGATTGCGATTTACCTTACCTCCCCCCTTCTAGTGCAGCCACGCGATCCTGGAGAATGACAGCGGTGGTGTGCCTGAAAAAACGGTATGTCTCCGCTGCAAGTACCCGGGAACCAGGCCGCAGGAGTATGCAGCACCGCTGAGGGAGGTGATGGAGCCGCAGCACAGCATGTCATAAAGACATAGAAAGTGCTGCGGCCCTTGAAGTCTTCTAAAAAGCTCTTTTCATGGCTGCCTATCGCAGCCCCACCTGTTAGCTGCCTGCACTGCAGGCACCAACTTACAAACTGCGCTCCAGTGCCTGGAGGCGGGGCTATAGAGGAGGTGGTGGGAACAGTCAAAGCTTTAGCCTGTTGGTGCCTCGGATCAAGATCCAACTTTATACCCCGCTGCATGAGAGTGAGAGAGAGAGAGAGAGAGAGAGAGAGAGAGAGAGAAAGAGAGAGAGAGAGAGAGAGAGAGAGAGAGAGAGAGAGAAGACTAGAAAAGTAAAAACTAGAAAGACAATTGAATAAAAGTGAATATGCAGAAAAAGAAAAGAATGGAGACACAGGATAGAGAATGAAAGGAACAGAATAAAACAAACAAACAAACAAACAAACAAACAAAAAAGACTGTAACCTTTTATTTATTTATTTATTTGGAGTCAAAACTGTGGCACATAAATTGGTCCTGCCGTAGAGTTGCAAGTACATTTGCGCTTTTTGTTCTAAAGAAGTGTGTATTGAAAAAAATTGTATATTCACACATTTACCTAGTTGTGGAGTGAATTCAGTGCAATGTGTACTGTGTGAAGGTGACTTGATGTAGGATAGAGATAGGGACACGGATATGCAAAGAAATAAAATGGGTTAGTATGCAATCCGATATAAGGCCTATTCCAATTACTATATATACTGTAAGTTATATCCCACAATGCATCAATTAGATGACAATAAAATCCTAGATGAAAATAGTAAATTGAACAATTATTCAAGAGATATTCTCTCTAGTATACAGCATAAGAATACTCATTGTGGCCAGTTGGTGCACACAGTAAACGATGGCTAGCATAAGAGAGTAATGCTTGCATTTTAACAAGAACACAAGTCACAGACATCATCACTCGATTAAGATGTACAGTGCAGCTGTAGCTATGCTCAGCTTTGCTGTGATGCATATGCACGTACGTACGCACGTAACGTGACAGTGATTTTGTGCGCCAAGGTGCAAACAGTCACACCCGCAATCGCACCATTAGTTTCATATGGAAATGTGTGGGCGAACATATGCACGCGCCCATTCGTGGTCACATTTTTCGTGATCACTTTGCCTTAAGATACAGTATACACATCGCAGCAAAGCTGAGCATAGCTACATTTGTAGTAGTGACACCCTTGGCTGGTATTAGTTAGTGTCTCTGAAGTGTAGGTTACTACATGGAGCTTAAATCATACTTACTGACTTTGCTGCTCCCTCCTCCAAGAGGGGGCAATCCGGTCGGCGCATAGGGGGTGTGGCGGGCATGAAGGTAGACTGCGTGCAGGAGAAGGGGGGGGGGGGCAAAATTGCGTCATCTTAGCTCCGCACCCCGCTATACAGTGTAGAAGGGCTGGAGCTACAATTACACAATTCAGACCACTTGTGCTCTGTAAGTAAGCGGCCAAGGGTGGGTGTGGGAGGCTGTGAGCGGCTGGTGGTGGATGCGGGAGACTTGCTCGTATTTCTGGAGGTGGGGGGAGGCTGGGAGTACCGCCCAATAAATGGGAGCCTCCCGGCCGTTCCGGTAGGGGAGGTAAGTATTAGAGATGAGCGGGTTCGGTTTCTTTGAATCCGAACCCGCACGAACTTCACTTTTTTTTTCACGGGTCCGAGCGACTCGGATCTTCCCGCCTTGCTCGGTTAACCCGAGCGCGCCCGGACGTCATCATGACGCTGTCGGATTCTCGCGAGGCTCGGATTCTATCGCGAGACTCGGATTCTATATAAGGAGCCGCGCGTCGCCGCCATTTTCACATGTGCATTGAGATTGATAGGGAGAGGACGTGGCTGGCGTCCTCTCCATTTAGATTAGATTTAGAAGAGAGAGAGAGAGAGAGAGATTGCTGTGATACTGTAGATTAGAAGAGAGTGCAGAGTGCAGACAGAGTTTAGTGACTGACGACCACAGTGACCAGTGACCACCAGAGACAGTGCAGTTGTTTGTTTTATTTAATATATCCGTTCTCTGCCTGAAAAAAACGATACACAGTCACACAGTGACTCAGTCTGTGTGCACTGCTCAGCCCAGTGTGCTGCACATCAATGTATTGTATATAAAGCTTATAATTGTGGGGGAGACTGGGGAGCACTGCAGGTTGTTATAGCAGGAGCCAGGAGTACATGATAAATAATATTATATTAAAATTAAACAGTGCACACTTTTGCTGCAGGAGTGCCACTGCCAGTGTGACTAGTGGTGACCAGTGCCTGACCACCAGTATATTAGTAGTATTGTATACTATCTCTTTATCAACCAGTCTATATTAGCAGCAGACACAGTACAGTGCGGTAGTTCACGGCTGTGGCTACCTCTGTGTCGGCACTCGGCAGGCAGTCCGTCCATCCATAATTGTATTATATACCACCTAACCGTGTTTTTTTTTTTCTTTCTTTATACCGTCGTCATAGTCATACTAGTTGTTACGAGTATACTACTATCTCTTTATCAACCAGTGTACAGTGCGGTAGTTCACGGCTGTGGCTACCTCTGTGTCGGAACTCGGCAGGCAGTCCGTCCATCCATAATTGTATTATAATATATACCACCTAACCGTGGTTTTTTTTTCGTTCTTTATACCGTCGTCATACTAGTTGTTACGAGTATACTACTATCTCTTTATCAACCAGTGTACAGTGCGGTAGTTCACGGCTGTGGCTACCTCTGTGTCGGAACTCGGCAGGCAGTCCGTCCATCCATAATTGTATTATAATATATACCACCTAACCGTGGTTTTTTTTTCGTTCTTTATACAGTCGTCATACTAGTTGTTATGAGTATACTACTATCTCTTTATCAACCAGTGTACAGTGCGGTAGTTCACGGCTGTGGCTACCTCTGTGTCGGCACTCGGCAGGCAGTCCGTCCAACCATAATTGTATTATATACCACCTAACCGTGGTTTTTTTTTCATTCTTTATACCGTCGTCATACTAGTTGTTACGAGTATACTACTATCTCTTTATCAACCAGTGTACAGTGCGGTAGTTCACGGCTGTGGCTACCTCTGTGTCGGCACTCGGCAGGCAGTCCGTCCAACCATAATTGTATTATATACCACCTAACCGTGGTTTTTTTTTCATTCTTTATACCGTCGTCATACTAGTTGTTACGAGTATACTACTATCTCTTTATCAACCAGTGTACAGTGCGGTAGTTCACGGCTGTGGCTACCTCTGTGTCGGCACTCGGCAGCCCGTCCATAATTGTATATACCAGTGACCTAACCGTGGTTTTTTTTTCTTTCTTTATACATACATACTAGTTACGAGTATACTATCTCTTTATCAACCAGTCTATATATTAGCAGCAGACACAGTACAGTGCGGTAGTTCACGGCTGTGGCTACCTCTGTGTCGGCACTCGGCAGCCCGTCCATAATTGTATATACCAGTGACCTAACCGTGGTTTTTTTTTCTTTCTTTATACATACATACTAGTTACGAGTATACTATCTCTTTATCAACCAGTCTATATATTAGCAGCAGACACAGTACAGTGCGGTAGTTCACGGCTGTGGCTACCTCTGTGTCGGCACTCGGCAGCCCGTCCATAATTGTATATACCAGTGACCTAACCGTGGTTTTTTTTTCTTTCTTTATACATACATACTAGTTACGAGTATACTATCTCTTTATCAACCAGTCTATATATTAGCAGCAGACACAGTACAGTGCGGTAGTTCACGGCTGTGGCTACCTCTGTGTCGGCACTCGGCAGCCCGTCCATAATTGTATATACCAGTGACCTAACCGTGGTTTTTTTTTCTTTCTTTATACATACATACTAGTTACGAGTATACTATCTCTTTATCAACCAGTCTATATATTAGCAGCAGACACAGTACAGTGCGGTAGTTCACGGCTGTGGCTACCTCTGTGTCGGCACTCGGCAGCCCGTCCATAATTGTATATACCACCTAACCGTGGTTTTTTTTTCTTTCTTTATACATACATACTAGTTACGAGTATACTATCTCTTTATCAACCAGTCTATATTAGCAGCAGACACAGTACAGTGCGGTAGTTCACGGCTGTGGCTACCTCTGTGTCGGCACTCGGCAGCCCGTCCATAATTGTATATACCACCTAACCGTGGTTTTTTTTTCTTTCTTTATACATACATACTAGTTACGAGTATACTATCTCTTTATCAACCAGTCTATATATTAGCAGCAGACACAGTACAGTGCGGTAGTTCACGGCTGTGGCTACCTCTGTGTCGGCACTCGGCAGCCCGTCCATAATTGTATGTACACTGCAGTGCCACTCCTAGATGGGCCCGGTGTTTGTGTCGGCCACTAGGGTCGCTAATCTTACTCACACAGCTACCTCATTGCGCCTCTTTTTTTCTTTGCGTCATGTGCTGTTTGGGGAGGGTTTTTTGGAAGGGCCATCCTGCGTGACACTGCAGTGCCACTCCTAGATGGGCCCGGTGTTTGTGTCGGCCACTAGGGTCGCTAATCTTACTCACACAGCTACCTCATTGCGCCTCTTTTTTTCTTTGCGTCATGTGCTGTTTGGGGAGGGTTTTTTGGAAGGGACATCCTGCGTGACACTGCAGTGCCACTCCTAGATGGGCCCGGTGTTTGTGTCGGCCACTAGGGTCGCTTATCTTACTCACACAGCGACCTCGGTGCAAATTTTAGGACTAAAAATAATATTGTGAGGTGTGAGGTATTCAGAATAGACTGAAAATGAGTGTAAATTATGGTTTTTGAGGTTAATAATACTTTGGGATCAAAATGACCCCCAAATTCTATGATTTAAGCTGTTTTTTAGTGTTTTTTGAAAAAAACACCCGAATCCAAAACACACCCGAATCCGACAAAAAAAATTCGGTAAGGTTTTGCCAAAACGCGTTCGAACCCAAAACACGGCCGCGGAACCGAACCCAAAACCAAAACACAAAACCCGAAAAATTTCAGGCGCTCATCTCTAGTAAGTATGGCTTGAAAACATATATTATAGCAACTGGAACTTTCTTACCAAGCAGCGTGTTGCGGAGAGAGCTTCCCCTCTGATTCCAGGCTTAGGGGTACATTTACTAAGCAGTGATAAGAGTGGAGAAGTGAGCCAGTGGAGAAATTTCCCCATCAACCAATCATCAGCTCTGTATAAATTTATAGTATGCAAATTATAGATGTTACTTCAGTGCTGATTGGTTGATGGGGAAATTTCTCCACTGGCTCACTTCTCCACTCTTATCACTGCTTAGTAAATGTACCCCTTAGGTGGACAATCATGAAGGTTCCAAACTTACACAGCTCATCACTTCTCTGCAACTTGTCCTGCCATCCGTCCTCTTTCTCTCACTTGGGATGTCTATAAGATTGAGACAGCAGTTTCACTTTTTATTCTCTGCTGCTGTGTTCTCATGATATCATACTCACTCTGGAGCCGCCTTTCTACCCATCTCCACTCTATAGAAGATGGCATCACCCCTCCTAAAGGACCTAAGTGGTTTTTACTATTGTTTTGGGCAAATGCCACTTTAGGAAAAGGGAGCTTCTCCTCAGCCTGCTGACAAGAAAGTAAGGTGCATGCCTGAATGATGTGCCGGCTCAGCAATGTGGCAATGTGATGTATAACATCGCCATACACACTACACAATACAGCTGGAGACAACGCAACCCCGCCCTGTTTGTTTGCAAACGCAAACCCATTGTCCTTCCGCCTTCTGAGCTATCAGACAGCACTCAGACCAAACAACTGTAAGGGTGATGGCTACTTTTTTTGTTTGTTATCTACAAAATATGGGGTATGTGTTAAAAGCGATCTCCTCTGGATTCCATAGATAATGGATCCAAATTACGGTACCAAAATGTTTGGGCATCCCTCAGTGGATTGTGCACAAAATATAATTTGCTGAATCAGGGATAGCACGTTTATGGTAATTGCACATAGAGCAAATACTGTATAACAAGCAAGAATATGGCATCTTCTAATTGGTGAAGTCAGATGCAAGTCTTTGTATGGCTAGATGCCGTACAGCACACAGAAAAAAATACTAAAGCATTAGTTAGCAATTAGCTTTAAAATGCAATTATAACGAACCTCCTCTCATTTCTTGGCAGTGTTTACATTATTAAATCATGCACATGACAAAAATCAGGGAAAAATTTCAGTTTATCTCATCACAATTCTCTAGATTTGTAAAGCATCTTTATTTTTTTATTTTTAACGAAGGAACATCAGTAATTGGGAATGCTTTTACTTTTTGGTTAATTACCTTCTTGGCAAACAAACTTAAATCCTTCAACAATTCAAACTTGTCCAAATTGACTGTTGGAAGAGAAGTCGAGCCTCGCTTCAAGATTTCTATTTGCTCAGTGTTCAGAAAAGCTGAAGACAAATTAATAACCTTTAAGACTTGACTTCTTTCCCCTCTATGCTAGCCAGAAACTGATCAGGAGGAAAAGACTGAGATCCAGCTAAGGTGGCAGCTCAGGGGAAATCTGGGAGTCTATTTATTAACCCTTACCTTTCTCACTATTGCACTCTTCTGATGGACCATTAATGTCAGTCTTTGAAACCATAGCACTTACACAAAAAATCAGGGGCGCCAGAACGGGTTGTGGATGGGGGGAAGGGGGGGCATAGATAAACATAAATTTTGGTGCTCCCCGCACGATTACCCACTCCCTGCGGGGAGCGCTTTGTCCGCTTACCCCCCAAGATTACCGCAGAGAATCTGATTTCAAAACTCCGGTGCCGCAGCGTGCTGCCCCGTGTCCTCTCCTAGCCGGCTCTCACCAGGGCCGGCTCCAGGCCTACTAGCACCCTGAGCGATAAAATTTAAAAGCGCCCCCCATGCGCGCGCCGAATGCGCGCACGCTCCCGAAAAAGTGGGCGTGGCCTCTGGAAAAGTGGGCGTGGTCTCGTAACTTCATATCAAACTATAAATATATTTTCACACAATTAGCAGCCTTACACATAGCCACAGTAGTGTTCCTTACACACAATGTCTCCAGTATAGTGCCAGATACACATAATGTGCAGTGCCAGATAGACATGACATGCCCCCCAGCAGTGCCAGCTACACATGACATGCCCCGCAGCAGTGCCAGCTAGACATGACATGCCCCGCATCAGTGCCAGCTACACATGACATGCCCCGCAGCAGTGCCAGCTACACATGACATGCCCCGCAGCAGTGCCAGCTACACATGATAGTGTTCACTTTTTAGGGCATGGTGCTGATCACAGGGAGGGCACATTTTTAAGTTAGGAGGGCAAAATGATGTACATACTGCTTGTTGTTCCCATACCTATATGCCAAAGCATGGACAGTGCGCGCCGAAGGCGCGCAGCAAAAATTAAGGGGAGTTACTTCGTGGGGAAGGTACGTGGCCACATAATAGTGGCAATTTGCATTACACCACACAGTAGTGCAGCTAATACACACTGCACCAGGTAGAACCTCCTATACACTTTGCGCCAGGCACAGCACTGAGACACATTGCACCAGGGAGAGCACTGAGACACATTGCCTAGCCACAGACGCCTAGCGGGAACACTACATGACATGCCCCCCAGCAGTGCCAGCTACACGTGACATGCCCCCCAGCAGTGCCAGCTACATGTGACATGCCCCCCAGCAGTGCCAGCTACACGTGACATGCCCCCCAGCAGTGCCAGCTACACGTGACATGCCCCCCCCAGCAGTGCCAGCTGCATAAATGGCCACACAGTGCCAGATATGCACCCACAGTTCAGATACAAAAATGCCCCCAAAGTGCCAGATACATAAATGACCCCACAGTGCAGATATGCCCCCACAGTGCCAGATACATAAATGCCCCCACAGTGCCAGATACATAAGTGCCCACACAGTGCCAGATATGCCCCCCCAGTGCCAGATACATAAATGCCCCCAGTGCCAGATACATATATGCCCCCAGTGCCAGATACATAAATGCCCCCAGTGCCAGATGCATAAGTGCCCACACAGTGCCAGATACATAAGTGCCCGCCCACACAGTGCCAGATACATTATTGCCCCCCACAGTGTCAGATACATTAATGCCCCCCACAGTGTCAGATACATTAATGCCCCCCACAGTGCCAGATACATTAATGCCCCCCACAGTGCCAGATACATTAATGCCCCCACAGTGCCAGATACATGAATGCCCCCAGTGCCAGATATGCCCCCACAGTGCCAGATACATTAATGCCCCCAGTGCCAGATATGCCCCCACAGTGCCAGATACATTAATGCCCCCAGTGCCAGATATGCCCCCACAGTGCCAGATACATTAATGCCCCCAGTGCCAGATATGCCCCCACAGTGCCAGATACATTAATGCCCCCAGTGCCAGATATGCCCCCACAGTGCCAGATACATTAATGCCCCCAGTGCCAGATATTCCCCCACAGTGCCAGATACATTAATGCCCCCAGTGCCAGATATGCCCTCACAGTGCCAGATACATTAAATCCCCCACAGTGCAGATATGCCCCCACAGTGCCAGATACATAAATGCCCCCACAGTGCCAGATACATAAACGCCCCCAGTGCCAGATAAATAAATGCCCCCAGTGCCAGATATGCTCCTACAGTGCCAGATAAATAAATGCCCCCACAGCGCCTGATAAATAAATGCCCCCACAGTGCCTGATAAATGAATGCCCCCACAGTGCAGATATGACCCCACAGTGCCTGATAAATAAATGCCCGCACAGTGCCTGATAAATGAATGCCCCCACAGTGCAGATATGACCCCACAGTGCCTGATAAATAAGTGCCCGCACAGTGCCTGATAAATGAATGCCCCCACAGTGCAGATATGACCCCACAGTGCAGCCCCCACATAATGCCATCCATAATGCCCCCAATACCTGCTGCGCTGGGAGGGAGAGGAGTGCTGCTGTCTGAGGGAGCAGGGCCGCGGGCGGTGTGGCGGCGGTGCGGGTGGTGTGCGCTATGTGCGCTGCGCTGGCGTCTGACGTCAGATGCCGGCGCCGCACAGCGCACAAGGACACAATAGGCAGGGCAGCGCAGCACAGGGCCGGCTCCAGGAACGAAAATGGCGGCGCCAGCGCGCGGCGCCCATTAAGGGTGGCGCCCCGCACGGCCGCTCAATTCGAACGTGCCTGGAGCCAGCCCTGGCTCTCACAGATGCATTACTGGGAGGAGGGGTGGCCATGCTGAACCTGCTGGGACATCCATGCCGCCTCCCTGTAATGCCTCTGAGTCTGTGAAGAGCCGTCAAGACTCAAGACAGGCCACGGGGCAGCACGCTGCAGCGCCGGAGTTCTGAAGTCAGAGTCTCCACGGTGATCTGGGGGTAAGCGCTCCCATCCCCACGCCTCTGCATGTTTGGAAGGGGGGAGGCATGCTGCCCTCTTGCCCCCCCCCCCTATTCCGACGCCACTGCTAAAAATGATCTACCATACAAATACACACTAATGGCTGATTCTGAGTCAGATGCTGCAGTGACTGTGTGTGCATCTTTTTGCAAGTCATGCTTTTGTAACTATATACAGCTGCTGTTGCAAGCTCTTCCCCGATGTACTAGTGTAAATGTGCAAAGACTGAGACGCCACTTTGAGCATCTTTAGACACAATTATCAGTCATAGTCAAGGGCGCATCTAGAGAGGAGGAGGCGCGTGTGCACGCTCCATATTGGCACCCTCTTCTCTAGCCGGCAGTGCTGTAGCTCTGCGTCCTAGCGCTGTCCCAGAGTCGAAATTGCATGCGCAGATCACAGGGAAAATGGCCACTACACCATTTTCCAAGTGATTTTTGCACAGTTGCTGCTGTGCTGCAGGAGTCTGGAGAGTAAGTATTGAAAACAATGGGTGCAGGGTGTGCACCGCACACTCTGCACCAATTATAAATACGCCAATGGTCACAGCATGGATACTTGCACCAGCTTCATGCTAGGTGTAGAATTTTCTGCAGAGTATGGCCTCCGATGTGAATGATTATGTGTCTGAATTTGCGACCACACACGGACACGCCTTGACACTCCCATAATGCGCTCATAAGACATGCCATGCAGGTGTATCCGCATAGAGCCATCGGCCTCTCACCTCCCACTCATCACCTATCGATGCCTAATACATTTTCAAGACATTCATGAGATGTGCATCTCAATCACAACTGGGAGTCTGCGCACACACTCCGGGCAAATTGGCAGTGCGACTTAGATGCATGCACAGTAGAAAATAAATGTTCAGCTGTGTCTGGCATCAACATTTCCTGCATCTCAGAATCAGGCCCTGACAATCTACAAGTATATTTTCAGGCTTGTTTGAAGAAACAAGTAAAGAACATACAAAATCTACTGTATGTATATAGTGCCCTGATAGGATTAGATACCATGTTGCTAGTAGCAGTAGAGATGTGCGCCGAACCCCCAATCTTGGTTTTGGATCTGTATTAACTTTGTTCCTACAGTATTATTAACCTCAATATATTAATTTCCAGCCAGTGGTGGCTCCTATTTACATTCAGCAGGAGGGCTGCCGCTACCCCCATGGCAGGGAGAGGAAACAGCCAGCCACCAGCCCTGGATCCCTGCACTTGCGCAATGGAATCGGAAGCAGCCCACAGAAGCTGGATCTGATTGGGTTGCACCAAAAGCAGTGAGGCTTTTTGCAGCCCGGTCTGGCAGTCTCAGAGGGAGGAAAATACCTCTAAATGGGACTGCCTGGTGTGTCTGCAGGTGGTAATCATGTGACCGGCGGTCGGTAGACCGATGATCACATGATCTCCACCAACATCCCGCCCCCTCACTATTCCAACTGTCAGAATGCCGACCAACAGGGACTATTTCCACTCGTTCCGCTCGCCACCCCTGTCGGGATTCTGCTGGTCAGGATTCTGGTGTCGGTATTTTGACCGCCGGGATCCGGTCCAGCGGGATTTCGTACTGATTCCGGGATATGAAGGGGCAGCCAGCTAGCCGCAGTCAGTGTCACCGGCGGTGGCCGCCGCCGGGAATAGCCATGGCTGGCTGTGTGTGCAGCCCAGGCCCTCCACTCTGTAACAGTGGCCGGTCCCGGGACAACTGTACACAGGGCACCCCCTTGATGGCGGCCCTGAGAGGGGGACCCACGCACCAGTAATGGGGAGAATATAAAAGGCGCTCCCCGCCGGAACAAGTCAGTCAACAGATCCCCATGGTAGTGAGACCTCAGCGCCGCTGCTAAAAGAGCTGAGCCGTGAACATTCACAGCGGCGGCTGAGGCTAAGTAGTTGTAGCTGAGACAGGGCATTAGCGCACATCATCTGAGACCTCAGCACCGCTGCTAAAAGAGCTGTGCAGTGCCATTCACAGTGGCGGCTGAGGCTCAGTGGTTGTAGCGGATGCCGGGCATGAAGCAGGAGGCAGAGTGTGTGGCTAGCGCAAGCAGCTGTAGCTGTCAGCGGAGGCAGTGCTGACTCGGTACCTGTAGTAGGAGGCGGCTGCCTGCCGGAGGACATCGAAAGCGGGTGGCGCTGGTGCTTGTCGGAGCAGCTCCTGAATACATTCTCATAACAGGGGAGGAGCGATGGCTGGTTCCATGCTCGTGTTTTGGATCTGGATTGGTTTAGCCAAAACCACACTTTCGTGTTTTGGTTTTGGATGATTTAAAAAAAAAAAAAAAACATAAAGCCAGCTAAAATCACAGAATTTGAGGGTAATTTTGTTCCTACAGTATTGTTAACCATTTCCACTCATTTCCAGTAGTGAGGAGCGGGTTCGGTTCCTTGAGATCCGAACCCCCCCGAACTTCATCCATTTTACACGCTTCTGAGGCAGACTCGGATCTTCCCGCCTTGCTCGGTTAACCCGAGCGCGCCCGAACGTCATCATCCCGCTGTCGGATTCTCGCAAGATTCGGATTCTATATAAGGAGCCACGCGTCGCCGCCAATTTCACTCGTGCATTGGAGATGATAGCGAGAGGACGTGCAGCGTTCTATCAGTTTCTGTGTTCAGTGTGCTGCAAATATCTGTGCTCAGTGTGCTGCAAATATCTGTGCTCAGTGTGCTGCAAATATCTGTGCTCAGTATGCTTGCAAATATCTGTGCTCAGTGTGCTGAAAATATCTATGTTCTCTGCCTGAAAAACGCTCCATATCTGTGCTGCATTGTAGTATATAGTAGGAGGACAGTGCAGAATTTTACTGACCACCAGTAATATATAGCAGTACGGTACAGTAGTCCACTGCTCTACCTACCTCTGTGTCGTCAAGTATACTATCCATCCATAACTGTGCTGCATTTTAGTTGTGCGCAGTATATATAGTAGGAGGACAGTGCAGAATTTTGCTGACCAACATATATAGCAGTACGGTACAGTAGTCCACTGCTCTACCTATGTGTCGTCAAGTATACTATACATCCATACCTGTGCTGCATTTTAGTTGTGCACAGTATATATAGTAGGAGGACAGTGCAGAATTTTGCTGACCACCAGTATATATATAGCAGTACGGTAGAGTAGTCCACTGCTCTACCTACCTCTGTGTCGTCAAGTATACTATCCATCCACACCTGTGCTGCATTTTAGTTGTGCTTAGTATATATAGTAGGAGGACAGTGCAGAATTTTTCTGACCACCAGTATATATATAGTAGTACGGTACAGTAGTCCACTGCTCTACCTCTGCGTCGTCAAGTATACTATCCATCCATACCTGTGCTGCATTTTAGTTGTGCGCAGTATATATAGTAGGAGGACAGTGCAGAATTTTGCTGACCACCAGTATATATATAGCAGTATGGTACAGTAGTCCACTGCTCTACCTACCTCTGTGTCGTCAAGTATACTATCCATCCATACCTGTGCTGCATTTTAGTTGTGCGCAGTATATATAGTAGGAGGACAGTGCAGAATTTTGCTGACCACCAGTATATATATAGCAGTACGGTACAGTAGTCCACTGCTCTACCTACCTCTGTGTCGTCAAGTATACTAACCATCCATACCTGTGCTGCATTTTAGTTGTGCGCAGTATATATAGTAGGAGGACAGTGCAGAATTTTGCTGACCACCAGTATATATATAGCAGTACAGTACAGTAGTCCACTGCTTTACCTACCTCTGTGTCGTCAAGTATACTATCCATCCATACCTGTGCTGCATTTTAGTTGTGCACAGTATATATAGTAGGAGGACAGTGCAGAATTTTGCTGATCACCAGTATATATATAGCAGTACGGTACAGTAGTCCATTGCTCTACCTCTGTGTTGTCAAATATACTATCCATCCATACCTGTGCTGCATTTAAGTTGTGCGCAGTATATACAGTAGGAGGACAGTGCAGAATTTGCTGACCACCAGTATATATATAGCAGTACGGTACAGTAGTCCACTGCTCTACCTACCTCTGTGTCGTCAAGTATACTATCCATCCATACCTGTGCTGCATTTTAGTTGTGCACAGTATATATAGTAGGAGGACAGTGCAGAATTTTGCTGACCACCAATATATATATAGCAGTACGGTAGAGTAGTCCACTGCTCTACCTACCTCTGTGTCGTCAAGTATACTATCCATCCACACCTGTGCTGCATTTTAGTTGTGCTTAGTATATATAGTAGGAGGACAGTGCAGAATTTTGCTGACCACCAGTATATATATAGTAGTACGGTACAGTAGTCCACTGCTCTACCTCTGTGTCATCAAGTATACTATCCATCCATACCTGTGCTGCATTTTAGTTGTGCGCAGTATATATAGTAGGAGGAATTATTTTAACAGAAATGCGGACAACAGGTGTCAAGCCGTGTGTTACCTTTGTCAAGCTGTAATAAGTAGGGGTAAGGACGTTAACCACCTAGAAACATCCTCCCTTATACGTCACCTGGAGCGCATTCATCAGAAGTCATTGACAAGTTCAAAATTTTTGGGTGACAGCGGAAGCAGTCCACTGACAACTAAATCCCTTCCTCTTATAACCAAGCTCCTGCAAACCACACCACCAACTCCCTCAGTGTCAATTTCCTCCTTAGACAGGAAAGCCAATAGTCCTGCAGGCCATGTCACTGGCAAGTCTGACCAGTCCTCTCCTGCCTGGGATTCCTCCGATGCATCCTTGACTGTAACGCCTACTGCTGCTGGCTCTGCTGTTGTTGCTGCTGGGAGTCGATTGTCATCCCAGAGTGGGAAGTCGGAAGACCACTTGTACTACTTCCAGTAAGCAATTGACTGTCCAACAGTCCTTTGCGAGAAAGATGAAATATCACAGCAGTCATCCTGCTGCAAAGCAGATAACTCAGGCCTTGGCAGCCTGGGTGGTGTTAAACGTGTGTCCGGTATCCACCGTTAATTCACAGGGAATTAGAAAATTTATTGAGTTAGTATGTTCCCCTGTACCAAATACCATCTAGTTTCCACTTCTCTAGGCAGGCGATACCGAGAATGTACAGAGACCTCAGAAAAAGAGTCACCAGTGTCCTAAAAAATGCAGTTGTACCCAATGTCCACTTAACCACGGACATGTGGACAAGTGGAGCAGGGCAGACTCAGGACTATATGACTGTGAAAGCCCACTGGGTAGATGTATTGCCTCCTGCAGCAAGAACAGCAGCGGCGGCACCAGTAGCAGCATATTGCAAACGCCAACTCGTTCCTAGGCAGGCTACGCTTTGTATCACCGCTTTCCAGAAGAGGCACACAGCTGACAACCTCTTACGGAAACTCGGACAACGCCATCAATATTGTGCGTGCATTACATGTGGGCAAATTCCAGCACGTCCCATGTTTTGCACATACATTGAATTTGGTGGTGCAGAATTTTTTTAAAAACAACAGGGGCGTGCAAGAGATGCTGTCGGTGGCCCGAAGAATTGCGGGCCACTTTTGGCATTCAGTCACCTCGTGCCGAAGACTGGAGCACCAGCAAACACTCCTGAACATGCCCCGCCATCATCTGAAGCAAGAGGTGGTAATGAGGTGGAATCCAACCCTCTACATGCTTCAGAGGATGGAGGAGCAGCAAAAGGCCATTCAAGCCTATACAGCTACCTACGATATAGGCAAAGGAGGGGGAATGCACCTGACTCAAGCGCAGTGGAGAATGAATTCAACGTTGTGCAAGGTTCTGCAACCCTTTGAACTTGCCACACGTGAAGTCAGTTCAGACACTGCCAGCCTGAGTCAGGTCATTCCCCTCATCAGGCTTTTGCAGAAGAAGCTGGAGAGATTGAAGGAGGAGCTAAAACAGAGCGATTCCGCTAGGCATGTGGGACTTGTGGATGGAGCCCTTAATTCGCTTAACCAGGATTCACAGGTGGTCAATCTGTTGAAATCAGAGCACTACATTTTGGCCACCGTGCTCGATCCTAGATTTAAAACCTACGTTGTATCTCTCTTTCCGGCAGACACAAGTCTGCAGAGGTTCAAAGACCTGCTGGTGAGAAAATTGTCAAGTCAAGCGGAACGTGACCCATCAACAGCTCCTCCTTCACATTCTCCCGCAACTGGGGGTGCGAGGAAAAGGCTAAGAATTCCAAGCCCACCCGCTGGCGGTGATGCAGGGCAGTATGGAGCGAGTGCTGACATCTGGGCCGGACTGAAGGACCTGCCAACGATTACTGACATGTCGTCTTTTGTCACTGCATATGATTCTGTCACCATTGAAAGAATGGTGGAGGATTATATGAGTGACCGCATCCAAGTACGTACGGACTGTACGTATATTGGCAGGAAAAAGAGGCAATTTGGAGGCCCCTGCACAAACTGGCTTTATTTTACCTAAGTTCCCCCCCCTCCAGTGTGTACTCCAAAAGAGTGTTTAGTGCAGCCACTCACCTTGTCAACAATCGGCGTACGAGGTTACTTCCAGAAAATGTGGAGAAGATGATGTTCATCAAAATGAATAATAATCAATTCCTCCGTGGAGACATTCACCAGCAATTGCCTCCAGAAAGTACACAGGGACCTGAGATGGTGGATTCCAGTGGGGACGAATTAATAATCTGTGAGGAGGGGGATGTACACAGTGAAAGGGGTGAGGAATCGGACGATGAGGAGGAGGTAGACATCTTGCCTCTATAGAGCCAGTTTCTGCAAGGAGAGATTGATTGCTTCTTTTTTGGTGGGGGCCCAAACCAACCAGTCATTTCAGTCACAGTCGTGTGGCAGACCCTGTCGCTGAAATGATGGGTTTGTTAAAGTGTGCATGTCCTGTTTATACAACATAAGGGTGGGTGGGAGGGCCCAAGGACAATTCCATCTTGCACCTCTTTTTTCTTTCATTTATCTTTGCATCATGTGCTGTTTGGGGACTATTTTTTGAAGTGCCATCCTGTCTTACACTGCAGTGCCACTCCTAGATGGGCCAGGTGTTTGTGTCGGTCACTTGGGTTGCTTTGCTTAGCCATCCAGCGACCTTGGTGCACCTCTTTTTTTCTTTGCATCATGTGCTGTTTGGGGACTATTTTTTGAAGTGCCATCATGTCTGACACTGCAGTGCCACTCCTAGATGGGCCAGGTGTTTGTGTGGCCACTTGGGTTGCTTAGCTTAGCCATCCAGCGACCTTGGTGCACCTCTTTTTTTCTTTGCATCATGTGCTGTTTGGGGACTATTTTTAAAATCTGCCATCCTGTCTGACACTGCAGTGTCACTCCTAGATGGGCCAGGTGTTTGTTTCGGCTACTTTGGTTGCTCAGCATAGTCATCCAGCGACCTCGGTGCAAATTTTAGGACTAAAAATAATATTGTGAGGTGTGAGGTGTTCAGAGTAGACTGAAAATGAGTGTAAATTATGGTTATTGAGGTTAATAATACTATGGGATCAAAATGACCCCCAAATTCTATGATTTAAGCTGTTTTTGAGGGTTTTTTGTAAAAAAAAAACACCCAAATCCAAAACACACACGAATCCGACAAAAAATGTTCAGGGAGGTTTTGGCAAAACGCGTCCGAATCCAAAACACGGCAGTGGAACCGAATCCAAAATCAAAACACAAAACCCGAAAAATTTCCGGTGCACATCTCTACCGTATACCCTTAGCCACCTTCGGCTGTAATTTTGCATCTTCATAGTCGACACTAGAGTCAGTATCTGTGTTGGTATCTGTGTCATCAATCTGGGATATGGTGCGGTTCTCAGACCCTGAAGGACCTGGCGCCCCAGGGACAGGCATGGACTGGCTACCTGACTGATCCCTAGCTTCTGCCTTGTCTAATCTTTTATGCAATAGATTGACATTTGCATTCAAGACATTCAGCATATCCACCCATTCCGGTGTCGGCGTTGCCGACGGCGACCTGACATTCAAGCACTCCCCCTCCACATTAAGCGAGCCTTCCTCGTCAAACATGTCGACACACGCATACCGACACACTTCACACACACACAGAGAACCCCTTTCCTGAAGACAGTATCCCTGTCAAGGCCCTTTGGAGAGACAGAGAGAGAGTATGCCAGCACACACCCCAGCGCAATAACCCTGGAGACCAACACAAAATGTTTTCCCCCAGCAGCGCTGTATAATATGTAAACCGCCAATTATGTGCCCCCCCCTCTCTTTTAAGCACCCTTTCACCGTGTGTAAGCAGGGGAGAGTCCGGGGAGCTTCCTCTCAGCAGTGCTGTGGAGAGAAAATGGCGCTGGTGCTGAGGGAGAAGCCCCGCCCCCTCGGCGGCGGGCTTCTGACCCGCTCAAACTTAGTAAAATATGGCGGGGGCTCTTTTATATACATGTACAGAGCCCACCTGTACATGTATATAGTCTTTTTGCCATGCAGAGGTTTATATTGCTGCCCAGGGCACAGGGGTAGCAGGCACAGGAACAGCGATGTAGTAGGTACGGTCCCAGGGGTAGCAGTCATGTGCACAGGGGTAGCAGGCACAGCGGTAATAGGGACAAGCACAGCGGTAGTACAATAGGTATAGGCAGAGGGGTAGCAGGCACAGCGGTAGTACAGTAGGTATAGGCAGAGGGGTAGCAGGTACAGCGGTAGTACAGTAGGTATAGGCAGAGGGGTAGCAGGCACAGCGGTAGTACAGTAGGTATAGGCACAGGGGTAGCAGGCACAGCGGTAGTACAGTAGGTATAGGCAGAGGGGTAGCAGGCACAGCGGTAGTACAGTAGGTATAGGCACAGGGGTAGCAGGCACAGCGGTAGTACAGTAGGTATAGGCAGAGGGGTAGCAGGCACAGCGGTAGTACAGTAGGTATAGGCAGAGGGGTAGCAGGTACAGCGGTAGTACAGTAGGTATAGGCAGAGGGGTAGCAGGCACAGCGGTAGTACAGTAGGTATAGGCACAGGGGTAGCAGGCACAGCGGTAGTACAGTAGGTATAGGCAGAGGGGTAGCAGGCACAGCGGTAGTACAGTAGGTATAGGCAGAGGGGTAGCAGGTACAGCGGTAGTACAGTAGGTATAGGCACAGGGGTAGCAGGCACAGCGGTAGTACAGTAGGTATAGGCAGAGGGGTAGCAGGTACAGCGGTAGTACAGTAGGTATAGGCACAGGGGTAGCAGGCACAGCGGTAGTACAGTAGGTATAGGCAGAGGGGTAGCAGGCACAGCGGTAGTACAGTAGGTATAGGCAGAGGGGTAGCAGGCACAGCGGTAGTACAGTAGGTATAGGCACAGGGGTAGCAGGCACAGCGGTAGTACAGTAGGTATAGGCAGAGGGGTAGCAGGTACAGCGGTAGTACAGTAGGTATAGGCAGAGGGGTAGCAGGTACAGCGGTAGTACAGTAGGTATAGGCAGAGGGGTAGCAGGTACAGCGGTAGTACAGTAGGTATAGGCAGAGGGGTAGCAGGCACAGCGGTAGTACAGTAGGTATAGGCAGAGGGGTAGCAGGCACAGCGGTAGTACAGTAGGTATAGGCAGAGGGGTAGCAGGCACAGCGGTAGTACAGTAGGTATAGGCACAGGGGTAGCAGGCACAGCGGTAGTACAGTAGGTATAGGCAGAGGGGTAGCAGGCACAGCGGTAGTACAGTAGGTATAGGCAGAGGGGTAGCAGGCACAGTGGTAGTACAGTAGGTATAGGCACAGGGGTAGCAGGCACAGCGGTAGTACAGTAGGTATAGGCAGAGGGGTAGCAGGTACAGCGGTAGTACAGTAGGTATAGGCAGAGGGGTAGCAGGCACAGCGGTAGTACAGTAGGTATAGGCAGAGGGGTAGCAGGCACAGCGGTAGTACAGTAGGTATAGGCACAGGGGTAGCAGGCACAGCGGTAGTACAGTAGGTATAGGCAGAGGGGTAGCAGGCACAGCGGTAGTACAGTAGGTATAGGCAGAGGGGTTGCAGGCACAGCGGTAGTACAGTAGGTATAGGCAGAGGGGTAGCAGGCACAGCGGTAGTACAGTAGGTATAGGCAGAGGGGTAGCAGGCACAGCGGTAGTACAGTAGGTATAGGCAGAGGGGTAGCAGGCACAGCGGTACTACAGTAGGTATAGGCAGAGGGGTAGCAGGCACAGCGGTAGTACAGTAGGTATAGGCAGAGGGGTAGCAGGTACAGCGGTAGTACAGTAGGTATAGGCAGAGGGGTAGCAGGCACAGCGGTAGTACAGTAGGTATAGGCAGAGGGGTAGCAGGCACAGCGGTAGTACAGTAGGTATAGGCAGAGGGGTAGCAGGCACAGCGGTAGTACAGTAGGTATAGGCACAGGGGTAGCAGGCACAGCGGTAGTACAGTAGGTATAGGCAGAGGGGTAGCAGGCACAGCGGTAGTACAGTAGGTATAGGCAGAGGGGTAGCAGGCACAGTGGTAGTACAGTAGGTATAGGCACAGGGGTAGCAGGCACAGCGGTAGTACAGTAGGTATAGGCAGAGGGGTAGCAGGTACAGCGGTAGTACAGTAGGTATAGGCAGAGGGGTAGCAGGCACAGCGGTAGTACAGTAGGTATAGGCAGAGGGGTAGCAGGCACAGCGGTAGTACAGTAGGTATAGGCACAGGGGTAGCAGGCACAGCGGTAGTACAGTAGGTATAGGCAGAGGGGTAGCAGGCACAGCGGTAGTACAGTAGGTATAGGCAGAGGGGTAGCAGGCACAGCGGTACAACAGTAGGTATAGGCAGAGGGGTAGCAGGCACAGCGGTAGTACAGTAGGTATAGGCAGAGGGGTAGCAGGTACAGCGGTAGTACAGTAGGTATAGGCAGAGGGGTAGCAGGCACAGCGGTAGTACAGTAGGTATAGGCAGAGGGGTAGCAGGCACAGCGGTAGTACAGTAGGTATAGGCAGAGGGGTAGCAGGTACAGCGGTAGTACAGTAGGTATAGGCAGAGGGGTAGCAGGCACAGCGGTAGTACAGTAGGTATAGGCAGAGGGGTAGCAGGCACAGCGGTAGTACAGTAGGTATAGGCAGAGGGGTAGCAGGCACAGCGGTAGTACAGTAGGTATAGGCACAGGGGTAGCAGGCACAGCGGTAGTACAGTAGGTATAGGCAGAGGGGTAGCAGGTACAGCGGTAGTACAGTAGGTATAGGCAGAGGGGTAGCAGGCACAGCGGTAGTACAGTAGGTATAGGCAGAGGGGTAGCAGGCACAGCGGTAGTACAGTAGGTATAGGCAGAGGGGTAGCAGGCACAGCGGTACTACAGTAGGTATAGGCAGAGGGGTAGCAGGCACAGCGGTAGTACAGTAGGTATAGGCAGAGGGGTAGCAGGTACAGCGGTAGTACAGTAGGTATAGGCAGAGGGGTAGCAGGCACAGCGGTAGTACAGTAGGTATAGGCAGAGGGGTAGCAGGCACAGCGGTAGTACAGTAGGTATAGGCAGAGGGGTAGCAGGCACAGCGGTAGTACAGTAGGTATAGGCAGAGGGGTAGCAGGTACAGCGGTAGTACAGTAGGTATAGGCAGAGGGGTAGCAGGCACAGCGGTAGTACAGTAGGTATAGGCACAGGGGTAGCAGGCACAGCGGTAGTACAGTAGGTATAGGCAGAGGGGTAGCAGGCACAGCGGTAGTACAGTAGGTATAGGCAGAGGGGTAGCAGGCACAGCGGTAGTACAGTAGGTATAGGCACAGGGGTAGCAGGCACAGCGGTAGTACAGTAGGTATAGGCAGAGGGGTAGCAGGCACAGCGGTAGTACAGTAGGTATAGGCAGAGGGGTAGCAGGCACAGTGGTAGTACAGTAGGTATAGGCACAGGGGTAGCAGGCACAGCGGTAGTACAGTAGGTATAGGCAGAGGGGTAGCAGGTACAGCGGTAGTACAGTAGGTATAGGCAGAGGGGTAGCAGGCACAGCGGTAGTACAGTAGGTATAGGCAGAGGGGTAGCAGGCACAGCGGTAGTACAGTAGGTATAGGCACAGGGGTAGCAGGCACAGCGGTAGTACAGTAGGTATAGGCAGAGGGGTAGCAGGCACAGCGGTAGTACAGTAGGTATAGGCAGAGGGGTTGCAGGCACAGCGGTAGTACAGTAGGTATAGGCAGAGGGGTAGCAGGCACAGCGGTAGTACAGTAGGTATAGGCAGAGGGGTAGCAGGCACAGCGGTAGTACAGTAGGTATAGGCAGAGGGGTAGCAGGCACAGCGGTACTACAGTAGGTATAGGCAGAGGGGTAGCAGGCACAGCGGTAGTACAGTAGGTATAGGCAGAGGGGTAGCAGGTACAGCGGTAGTACAGTAGGTATAGGCAGAGGGGTAGCAGGCACAGCGGTAGTACAGTAGGTATAGGCAGAGGGGTAGCAGGCACAGCGGTAGTACAGTAGGTATAGGCAGAGGGGTAGCAGGCACAGCGGTAGTACAGTAGGTATAGGCACAGGGGTAGCAGGCACAGCGGTAGTACAGTAGGTATAGGCAGAGGGGTAGCAGGCACAGCGGTTTTACAGTAGGTATAGGCAGAGGGGTAGCAGGCACAGTGGTAGTACAGTAGGTATAGGCACAGGGGTAGCAGGCACAGCAGTAGTACAGTAGGTATATGCAGAGGGGTAGCAGGTACAGCGGTAGTACAGTAGGTATAGGCAGAGGGGTAGCAGGCACAGCGGTAGTACAGTAGGTATAGGCAGAGGGGTAGCAGGCACAGCGGTAGTACAGTAGGTATAGGCACAGGGGTAGCAGGCACAGCGGTAGTACAGTAGGTATAGGCAGAGGGGTAGCAGGCACAGCGGTAGTACAGTAGGTATAGGCAGAGGGGTAGCAGGCACAGCGGTAGTACAGTAGGTATAGGCAGAGGGGTAGCAGGCACAGCGGTAGTACAGTAGGTATAGGCAGAGGGGTAGCAGGCACAGCGGTAGTACAGTAGGTATAGGCAGAGGGGTAGCAGGTACAGCGGTAGTACAGTAGGTATAGGCAGAGGGGTAGCAGGCACAGCGGTAGTACAGTAGGTATAGGCAGAGGGGTAGCAGGCACAGCGGTAGTACAGTAGGTATAGGCAGAGGGGTAGCAGGCACAGCGGTAGTACAGTAGGTATAGGCACAGGGGTAGCAGGCACAGCGGTAGTACAGTAGGTATAGGCAGAGGGGTAGCAGGTACAGCGGTAGTACAGTAGGTATAGGCAGAGGGGTAGCAGGCACAGCGGTAGTACAGTAGGTATAGGCAGAGGGGTAGCAGGCACAGCGGTAGTACAGTAGGTATAGGCAGAGGGGTAGCAGGCACAGCGGTAGTACAGTAGGTATAGGCAGAGGGGTAGCAGGTACAGCGGTAGTACAGTAGGTATAGGCAGAGGGGTAGCAGGCACAGCGGTAGTACAGTAGGTATAGGCACAGGGGTAGCAGGCACAGCGGTAGTACAGTAGGTATAGGCAGAGGGGTAGCAGGCACAGCGGTAGTACAGTAGGTATAGGCAGAGGGGTAGCAGGCACAGCGGTAATACAGTAGGTATAGGCAGAGGGGTAGCAGGCACAGCGGTAGTACAGTAGGTATAGGCACAGGGGTAGCAGGCACAGCGGTAGTACAGTAGGTATAGGCAGAGGGGTAGCAGGCACAGCGGTAGTACAGTAGGTATAGGCAGAGGGGTAGCAGGCACAGCGGTAGTACAGTAGGTATAGGCAGAGGGGTAGCAGGCACAGCGGTAGTACAGTAGGTATAGGCAGAGGGGTAGCAGGCACAGCGGTAGTACAGTAGGTATAGGCACAGGGGTAGCAGGCACAGCGGCAGTACAGTAGGTATAGGCAGAGGGGTAGCAGGCACAGCGGTAGTACAGTAGGTATATGCACAGGGGTAGCAGGCACAGCGGTAGTACAGTAGGTATAGGCACAGGGGTAGCAGGCACAGCGGTAGTACAGTAGGTATAGGCAGAGGGGTAGCAGGCACAGCGGTAGTACAGTAGGTATAGGCAGAGGGGTAGCAGGCACAGCGGTAGTACAGTAGGTATAGGCAGAGGGGTAGCAGGCACAGCGGTAGTACAGTAGGTATAGGCAGAGGGGTAGCAGGCACAGCGGTAGTACAGTAGGTATAGGCAGAGGGGTAGCAGGTACAGCGGTAGTACAGTAGGTATAGGCAGAGGGGTAGCAGGCACAGCGGTAGTACAGTAGGTATAGGCAGAGGGGTAGCAGGCACAGTGGTAGTACAGTAGGTATAGGCACAGGGGTAGCAGGCACAGCGGTAGTACAGTAGGTATAGGCAGAGGGGTAGCAGGTACAGCGGTAGTACAGTAGGTATAGGCAGAGGGGTAGCAGGCACAGCGGTAGTACAGTAGGTATAGGCAGAGGGGTAGCAGGCACAGCGGTAGTACAGTAGGTATAGGCACAGGGGTAGCAGGCACAGCGGTAGTACAGTAGGTATAGGCAGAGGGGTAGCAGGCACAGCGGTAGTACAGTAGGTATAGGCAGAGGGGTAGCAGGCACAGCGGTACTACAGTAGGTATAGGCAGAGGGGTAGCAGGCACAGCGGTAGTACAGTAGGTATAGGCAGAGGGGTAGCAGGTACAGCGGTAGTACAGTAGGTATAGGCAGAGGGGTAGCAGGCACAGCGGTAGTACAGTAGGTATAGGCAGAGGGGTAGCAGGCACAGCGGTAGTACAGTAGGTATAGGCAGAGGGGTAGCAGGTACAGCGGTAGTACAGTAGGTATAGGCAGAGGGGTAGCAGGCACAGCGGTAGTACAGTAGGTATAGGCAGAGGGGTAGCAGGCACAGCGGTAGTACAGTAGGTATAGGCAGAGGGGTAGCAGGCACAGCGGTAGTACAGTAGGTATAGGCACAGGGGTAGCAGGCACAGCGGTAGTACAGTAGGTATAGGCAGAGGGGTAGCAGGTACAGCGGTAGTACAGTAGGTATAGGCAGAGGGGTAGCAGGCACAGCGGTAGTACAGTAGGTATAGGCAGAGGGGTAGCAGGCACAGCGGTAGTACAGTAGGTATAGGCAGAGGGGTAGCAGGCACAGCGGTACTACAGTAGGTATAGGCAGAGGGGTAGCAGGCACAGCGGTAGTACAGTAGGTATAGGCAGAGGGGTAGCAGGTACAGCGGTAGTACAGTAGGTATAGGCAGAGGGGTAGCAGGCACAGCGGTAGTACAGTAGGTATAGGCAGAGGGGTAGCAGGCACAGCGGTAGTACAGTAGGTATAGGCAGAGGGGTAGCAGGTACAGCGGTAGTACAGTAGGTATAGGCAGAGGGGTAGCAGGCACAGCGGTAGTACAGTAGGTATAGGCACAGGGGTAGCAGGCACAGCGGTAGTACAGTAGGTATAGGCAGAGGGGTAGCAGGCACAGCGGTAGTACAGTAGGTATAGGCAGAGGGGTAGCAGGCACAGCGGTAGTACAGTAGGTATAGGCACAGGGGTAGCAGGCACAGCGGTAGTACAGTAGGTATAGGCAGAGGGGTA
This sequence comes from Pseudophryne corroboree, assembly GCF_028390025.1. Classification (NCBI taxonomy): domain Eukaryota; kingdom Metazoa; phylum Chordata; class Amphibia; order Anura; family Myobatrachidae; genus Pseudophryne; species Pseudophryne corroboree. Next base: position 168,760,219 of record NC_086447.1, on the reverse strand, counting down.
GCAGGCACAGCGGTAGTACAGTAGGTATAGGCAGAGGGGTAGCAGGCACAGTGGTAGTACAGTAGGTATAGGCACAGGGGTAGCAGGCACAGCGGTAGTACAGTAGGTATAGGCAGAGGGGTAGCAGGTACAGCGGTAGTACAGTAGGTATAGGCAGAGGGGTAGCAGGCACAGCGGTAGTACAGTAGGTATAGGCAGAGGGGTAGCAGGCACAGCGGTAGTACAGTAGGTATAGGCACAGGGGTAGCAGGCACAGCGGTAGTACAGTAGGTATAGGCAGAGGGGTAGCAGGCACAGCGGTAGTACAGTAGGTATAGGCAGAGGGGTTGCAGGCACAGCGGTAGTACAGTAGGTATAGGCAGAGGGGTAGCAGGCACAGCGGTAGTACAGTAGGTATAGGCAGAGGGGTAGCAGGCACAGCGGTAGTACAGTAGGTATAGGCAGAGGGGTAGCAGGCACAGCGGTACTACAGTAGGTATAGGCAGAGGGGTAGCAGGCACAGCGGTAGTACAGTAGGTATAGGCAGAGGGGTAGCAGGCACAGCGGTAGTACAGTAGGTATAGGCAGAGGGGTAGCAGGCACAGCGGTAGTACAGTAGGTATAGGCAGAGGGGTAGCAGGCACAGCAGTAGTACAGTAGGTATAGGCAGAGGGGTAGCAGGCACAGCGGTAGTACAGTAGGTATAGGCACAGGGGTAGCAGGCACAGCGGTAGTACAGTAGGTATAGGCAGAGGGGTAGCAGGCACAGCGGTAGTACAGTAGGTATAGGCAGAGGGGTAGCAGGCACAGCGGTAGTACAGTAGGTATAGGCACAGGGGTAGCAGGCACAGCAGTAGTACAGTAGGTATATGCAGAGGGGTAGCAGGTACAGCGGTAGTACAGTAGGTATAGGCAGAGGGGTAGCAGGCACAGCGGTAGTACAGTAGGTATAGGCAGAGGGGTAGCAGGCACAGCGGTAGTACAGTAGGTATAGGCACAGGGGTAGCAGGCACAGCGGTAGTACAGTAGGTATAGGCAGAGGGGTAGCAGGCACAGCGGTAGTACAGTAGGTATAGGCACAGGGGTAGCAGGCACAGCGGTAGTACAGTAGGTATAGGCACAGGGGTAGCAGGCACAGCGGTAGTACAGTAGGTATAGGCAGAGGGGTAGCAGGCACAGCGGTAGTACAGTAGGTATAGGCAGAGGGGTAGCAGGCACAGCGGTAGTACAGTAGGTATAGGCAGAGGGGTAGCAGGCACAGCGGTAGTACAGTAGGTATAGGCAGAGGGGTAGCAGGTACAGCGGTAGTACAGTAGGTATAGGCAGAGGGGTAGCAGGCACAGCGGTAGTACAGTAGGTATAGGCAGAGGGGTAGCAGGCACAGCGGTAGTACAGTAGGTATAGGCAGAGGGGTAGCAGGCACAGCGGTAGTACAGTAGGTATAGGCAGAGGGGTAGCAGGCACAGCGGTAGTACAGTAGGTATAGGCAGAGGGGTAGCAGGTACAGCGGTAGTACAGTAGGTATAGGCAGAGGGGTAGCAGGCACAGCGGTAGTACAGTAGGTATAGGCACAGGGGTAGCAGGCACAGCGGTAGTACAGTAGGTATAGGCAGAGGGGTAGCAGGCACAGCGGTAGTACAGTAGGTATAGGCAGAGGGGTAGCAGGCACAGCGGTAGTACAGTAGGTATAGGCAGAGGGGTAGCAGGCACAGCGGTAGTACAGTAGGTATAGGCACAGGGGTAGCAGGCACAGCGGTAGTACAGTAGGTATAGGCAGAGGGGTAGCAGGTACAGCGGTAGTACAGTAGGTATAGGCAGAGGGGTAGCAGGCACAGCGGTAGTACAGTAGGTATAGGCAGAGGGGTAGCAGGCACAGCGGTAGTACAGTAGGTATAGGCACAGGGGTAGCAGGCACAGCGGCAGTACAGTAGGTATAGGCAGAGGGGTAGCAGGCACAGCGGTAGTACAGTAGGTATATGCACAGGGGTAGCAGGCACAGCGGTAGTACAGTAGGTATAGGCACAGGGGTAGCAGGCACAGCGGTAGTACAGTAGGTATAGGCAGAGGGGTAGCAGGCACAGCGGTAGTACAGTAGGTATAGGCAGAGGGGTAGCAGGCACAGCGGTAGTACAGTAGGTATAGGCACAGGGGTAGCAGGCACAGCGGTAGTACAGTAGGTATAGGCAGAGGGGTAGCAGGCACAGCGGTAGTACAGTAGGTATAGGCAGAGGGGTAGCAGGCACAGCGGTAGTACAGTAGGTATAGGCAGAGGGGTAGCAGGCACAGCGGTAGTACAGTAGGTATAGGCACAGGGGTAGCAGGTACAAGCACAGAGGTAGTATGTACAGATAAAGGCAGAGACGGATTAAGGATGGTGGAGACCCAGGGCAATTAAGGTGTGGGGGCCCCACTACTAAAATTAATTGCTGACAAAGCACAGTGTTCCTGACACGCACGCGCACACACACACACACACACACACACACACACACTACTACCTGGATGTCACAGAGCAGCAGGGACAATACACTAGAGCAGCAGATGCCTGCAGATCATATTCAGGGCCAGATATACTAAGCCTTGAAAAGTGATAAATTGCACGGTATAAAGTACCACACAACCAGCTTCTGTCATTTTGCAAACACAGCCCGTAAAATGACAGTTAGGAGCTGATTGGCTGGTACTTTATCACTGAGCAATTTATCACTTTTCAAGGCTTAGCACATCTCCCCTTCAGTGTCTTGTGGGATTCCCCTTCACTATCTGACCACAAGACTGTACACGAAGGAGCTCCTCGATGGTCGCTGCTAATAAACAGCTGAGCCACCAGAGGTAGACTATTTTGATTGAAATGCAATGTGTGGGGGCCTCTAATGTGTGCGGGCCTGGGACAGCCGCCCCTGTCACCCATCACTAAATTTGTCCCTGGATACAGGGGTAGTAGTAGTCTCCTATTCATTAGCAGTGATTCCATACCTTGCCCCCGGACTCCATCCCCAGGGTATAGTCTTGACAGTTCTTATTAATGCTGTGTCCCGATCTTTGCTTCCTGAGATATATCCCAATATTTGCTGGCTGCACTGTATCTGTATAATTGGCTGCAGGAGTGGTGACAGCATACCAACGGCAGCAGCTACTGACCACTGCTGAACCCGGAGACTGGCAATGGAGGAGGACATAAACCACGGATCTTCAATGCTGTGTTAGCACTAGAGGGAAGTCTATGGGGGAGTGCTTATTAGCTGAAAGCCTTGAAATTGATGACCAGTCGTGATGATACTTAGCCTAAAACTTGTCTGGGACAATGACCTACAGAATGGTGAAAACTGAATCGCAATTGGTTCAGTGGGTTCAGAGTTTACGGCAATCAGACAAACAAACAGAAGTTCTCATTTAGAAGATGTAGAGTATAGATACACAAATACAGTATATTATATTGTACAAAGTTATATTTTATATAATATATATATGTGCGTGTAAGGTGTTCTATAAGTAGATGATTAGTGGCAGTGGACCAAATGCTGAGATACTTGCTGGCTTGTGCAATGTGTTTGAAGGGAAATATGTGATAACAGTACTTTAATCACAGTTACAAATTCAAAGCCATTCTAAACAGGCTGTGGGACGCTGTTGAGTCAAATGCAGAAACCAGATTCCTGCAGTTCAAAAGGAACTTTCTTCATTTAAATCAAAGAAAAAGGAAAAATAATTATGCAGCAGAAATAAAACTTTGAATATCAGCAATAATTTACATACAATTGAAAAAAAAAATGTTTTTAATATATATATATGTTATTACTTTATTCCCTCCCTATTAATAGATCACTAAAAATAGTCGCTTGGAGGCAAATTAATTACTTTGCAGGTAAAATTACGTTTTCCCAAGCTTACACAGGATCTTATCTACCAAGATATAGTGATTGATTCATCCAGGTACTTTTGGACATGTGTTAGTTCACATACAATATAGCACGTATGCGTAGTTATCACTTAATAATGGGCTTAGCTGAAGGCCAATGAACGCCTAAAGGGGGGTACACACGGAGCGATAATCTAAGCAATCTGACTAGATTGCTTAGATTTTCAGCAACATCGCTCCGTGTGTAGCCCCCTCAGCGATAGCGATGCGCGGCCCCGCACATCGCTATCGCTGCTGCTAGATTGGCCTGCATGCACTACTATGATATAACTCTTATACAATCCTATATCCTGCCACAATATATACCAGTAAAGTGGGCTGTAAAATGTATTTGACCCCTTCCCCCAGTATGCTGATGTGGTGGGTTTAAATTATAAAACAAACCTTATATTAGCGCTGGGGCCTTTAACCTGGTTGCTTGACATGCAGTGAGACTGGAATAAGGAGAGCGAAATGACAGGCATAGGAATGGAGAGAGTTAAACCTCCTGTGAGGGGTGGAGGGGTGGACCTAACTGTTATGAAAAGTACAGCCAATGGTAGAGAGGGGAGGGATCAGTATATATAGGGATGTATAGGCTAGCTAAGTCTCTCTTGCTGCTGGTTTGCCTTCTGGTGAGTGTTGCTGAATTGCATATTCACTAGTGTTTTAGCTAGGCTAGTTAGAGTATTCAGGTTTGCACTGTACTGTTATAGCTTCACCCTCCTCTCTCATCTCACCACATACTGCTTTGGGATAATGGCCGCCTCTCGCCCCCTCCGTTCTGCCGGGACCCCAGCTCGTTACCGCTCACCAGGCGGTGAAGCTGGGTCCGCGGATGGGCCTGCTGGCTCATCTGCCCGTTCCCCGTCCACCGGCGCCGACGCGGGTGCCCGCGCGGCGGTTGCTGGACGGACCCGGTCTTCCCTGCCCTTGGTTTCGGGTCCGGTGTTAACCTCCGACCGCGAGCGGCAGGGGGGGCTGGGGGCACGGGGGAGACGGCCTTCACCTCCACCTCTGGAGGGTGAGGCGCCGTTGCCGGGAGCAGGCACCCGCGGGCGTGCGCGCCAGAGCAGGCGGCTTATGGGGGCTCCCATCCCATCTCCCCACCCGTCCCCCTTGTCACAGCCGCGGGGTGATGCCGGGCGAGGGGGTCGGGGTGGGCGGAGAGCCGCGGCGGGTCGGACGAGGCCTGTCGCGGGGTCTCGTCCGGCGGTCCTTTCCGGTGGCCCAGACGCTGGAAAGAGGGTGGCAGGAAGCGGCGGGCCACGCACACGGGGTGCGCACATGCCCGCGCTCTCAGCCAGTGGCGCCGTTCGCGCCAGTTTCAATGTCTCCCCTGCTGCCTCCCTTACAGCCGGAGTACGGCGGGGAGCGGCAGCGGGGGGGGGTGTCCCAGGATAGGGCGCGGCAGCATTGAGCCCCGCAGAGGTGCCTTCCCTGCAGACCGAGAGAGCTCCGGCCTGCGGGGGGAGGGCACGCGCGGGGGGGGGGGGGGCGGTGGCAGGCACAGCAGCGATAGTGAGGGCCAGCAGGCGCAGGATAGGATAGATGATTGGTGGGGGGCCACGCCAATTGTGGTCAGGAGGGCCAGCAGATCACCAGCAGGCCAGGCGGGGCATTGGCCGTCGGGTCCCTTATCGGCGCCTGCCGGCTGACGGGCCAGGAGAGGTGCGCCGACTTTTGGAGAAGTCAGGAGGCTTCCGGAGAGATGGCGTCGGCTCTGTCGACGGTGGTGGCGGCATTGGGCCCATTGGCCACGGCCGCATCCCCGGGGGCAGCAAGGCATTCCAGCGCACGCGCAGAAGCAAGGGCGTCCGGTACGCAGCCGGGGTCAGCGGCTTAGCGAATAACGTGCGCTTGCCGTGACCTGGGGGCGGCCGCGGCGCAGTTGGGACACCGTCCAGTACGGACGGAGCACGGACGCGAGGTGGGGACGTCTTTGCCCCGGAGTGCTAGGCAGGCCCCGGGAGTGGTTTCCGGGTCCCGTGCTTTGTCTTCTTCTTCAGGTGAACGCGGAGATGTTGAGGTGGACGTGAGCGATGAGGAGGATTTTGAAGTTTCCACACCGGAGGACTTCCAGTCCGAACAGTCGACAGCGTCAGGTGAGGTTGAGCAGTCGGCGTCGGGCTCCAGCGCGCGCTCCAGTTCTCTCAGTTCCTCCTCTTCTTCATCCCTGTCGTCGCAAGCGTCCGACGTCAGTAGCACGACTAGGGCAAAAAAGCGTGCGACGAAGTACGCTAAGAGGGCGGCAGGGCAACAGGAGAGGCGGAAGAGACGCAAGCGGCTTAGCGAGGACGATCGCAGGGCCAAGAAGCGCCGCGATTTGCCGGGAGTAGTCCACTGTGATTATACGGCAGTGTTGAGGGGGTTGCGGGATAGCTGCCGTAGGAAGATCTGCAGAGGCGATTACGTTGATATGTTTGTGCTGACTAAGGACGCGAAGAGGGAGTATAAGGCAGTGACAGCTAAGAAAGGCATTGGAGCTAAAGCTTTCCGTACTTTCGACAGCTGGCTGGCCGGTTTTTGAGTCTTTGCGGCGTGTTATCTGGAAGATAGGCCTGAGGAACATATGAACGTCATACGATACCTGCATTTGATACACGTCATACGATACCTGCATCGTCAGGAATCGAATGGCGGATGTATGATGAGAAGTTCCGAGAGAAGCAGGACTGCTTACAGATTATTGACTTTGGTTGCAAGGTCGTGGAGGTCTGGCTCCAGGTCACCCGGGCTTCTCAACCCGCAAAGGAGCCCCGGATTCCGGGGGCGGACGGGCAACGCGCAGGGTCGTCCGCCCAGGGGAGTAGCGCGGAAGGGGGACCGGGTAGGAGAGGTAGGTTGGCTATCCGCGGGGGAGGGCAGGCCGCCGCGAGGGGGAAGTGCTTCGCATTTAATAATGCGACCTGTTCCTTCGGCAAGCAGTGTCGGTTTCGACATTCGTGCTTGCAATGTAGCGGCTTCCACCCGGCCTCCAACTGTTTTAAAGGAAATCGGCAAGGCCCGAGGGGAAAGCAAAGCTACGCAAGACCCGGCGCGAGCGGGATCGCTCCACAGGGCCCCAACGCCAATTAATTTGGACGCCATGTCCAAATGGTTGGATTGGTATCCGAATAGTACGGACGCTCAGTTTTTGTTTCAAGGTTTTAAGTTTGGTTTCCGCTTGCCAGTTGCAGGCGAAGTATCGGTCAAGGCTCTCCAGAATCTTCAGTCCACTCGCGCCTTGCCATCTGTTTTGCGTGAGAAAGTTGATAAAGAGGTGCGAATGGGTAGGATGGAGGGCCCGTTTAGCTCGCCCCCAGTGGATGACTTGGTCATTTCCCCAGTGGGGGTAGTCCCCAAGAAGACTCTGGGTGCCTTTCGGCTCATTCAACATCTTTCTTACCCGTCAGGGTCGTTGGTCAACGACGCGATACCACCGGCACACTGCTCAGTGGTGTACCAGTCGTTTGACGAGGCGCTGGAGTTGGTTCGTAGTTACGGCCCGGGAGCTCTGATGGCTAAGATCGATGTTGAATCCGCATTTCGGTTGCTCCCGTTGCATCCGGACTCATTTAGTTTTATGGGTTTTCGAATCGGAGCGGAATATTTCATTGACAAATGTTTGCCGATGGGATGTTCCGTTTCGTGCTCGTTTTTTGAAAGGTTTAGCACATTCTTGCATTGGTGCGTGGAGTCTTCTTCAGGGGGTCATGGAGTTGCGCATTACCTCGATGATTTCCTGTGTGTGGGACCGGCGAATTTGCCGCGCTGCAGCGACTTGCTGTTCAGCATCCGAGCGTTGTTTTATCACTTTGGCGTTCCTGTGGCCGAGGATAAAACGGATGGGCCGGTTTCCTGTTTGTCGTTCTTGGCGGGATCGTGTCGCCTTCCTCAGGCCAAGGTCGCGAAGCTCCGCGAGGTTATTTGCCAGTTCGTGATGTCGCGCAAAGTCACGCTGAGGCAGGCGCAGTCCTTGCTGGGCCTCTTGAACTTTGCTTGCCGGGTGATCCCGATGGGCAGGGTTTTCTGCCGAAAGCTGGAGAGGGCGACGGCGGGGTGTGCCAGGCCACATTATTTCATTCGCTTGTCCTCCGAGATTAAGAAGGATTTGGCCGTCTGGGCCTCGTTCCTGGAGGACTTCAATGGGGTGCGTATCTGGCTGGCCCAATGATCGACAATGCTAGGTTACAGCTGTTTACCGACGCGGCGGGTTCCTCTGGGTTCGGTTGATACCTAGAGGGATCTTGGTGCGTGGCCTCGTGGCCTGAGGAATGGCATCGCGAAGGCCGTGACTTATGCAAGACACGAAAACCCCCCCTTTTTTCTTTTGGCAGATCCTTCAGGTTAATGCATTCAATAAGCTTATGTTAGGATACTTATTAACCGATTTTTACTCCTTTCCTTCTCTTCAGGTTGGGTAGAAGACGATTTGGCAATCTGGGTAGTTGGCCACTCTTATGTTTACTGGGCAGCCAGGTTTTTGGCCTCGGAGGGAGCGCAGTTTTTTCCTTGGGCTCATGGCGTTCATTGGCTTGGTTGGCGGGGGATGATGTGGCAAGATCTGAAGAGTAGATTGGTCACTCAGGTCAGCGAGCATGGAGTCCCTAGGGTGCTGGTTGTCCATTTGGGTGGCAACGATCTGGGGAAGAGGGCATCTTTGGAGCTGCGATGGGCCATGATGGAGGATCTGGCCAGTGTGGCCGCAGCGTGGCCCAATTGTGTTTTGGTGTTCTCTATGATTGTGCCAAGGTTGCGTTGGCGAAGAGTGGCGGACGGTTGCCGATTGATGAGGCCAGGCAAAAGGTGAATGCGGCGGTGGCGAAGTGGGTGTTGGCTCACGGAGGGAAAGTGGTTCGCCACCCTAGTATTCGGTTTCGTGCCAGTCACCTTTTTCGGCCTGATGGTGTGCATCTGTCCAAGGAAGGGATGTTGTTTTTCCTGGAGGATCTGTTTCTGGTGTTGCAGGAGTTAGGTTGAGGGTATGGTGGCGGTGCGAAGACTGTGGGGAAGAGTATTTCGCTGTTGGCGGAAAAGAACGACAGGTTGTAGTTTGACTTGTTAGTTACAGTTGTTTATCAGTATTGGTGTGGTTTAGGTGCACTCACCTCCATTGACTTTTAAGGCCACTAGATCACCCATCAAGGGGCAGCGTCATCACCCATCAGGGTGGGCAGTCAGCGTGGAGGTCTGAGTCGGGCACCTATTACCTATGTATGGTTTGTGGTAAATTAGGATCGTTTGGGTTTTAATGTTTTTTGAGGTTATCGTCAGTGGAATATAGCCGTTCTTTTTTCTGCCACCATATGCCGGCTGAATCGGCATGTTAACTTAAATTTTACTTTACAGGTTTTTTCTAATGGTTAGGGTACAATAAATAGCTAACAATTTTCTGCCAAATTCAAGTCTCTGTGTCATTATTTCTTGGTATTAAAGGTATTGAATGCTTTACTTTTTGAATAAGGGTACACACATTATCATTAGGAGGTTTAGGAGAGCGAAATGACAGGCATAGGAATGGAGAGAGTTAAACCTCCTGTGAGGGGTGGACCTAACTGTTGTGAAAAGTACAGCCAATGGTAGAGAGGGGAGGGATCTGTATATATAGGGATGTATAGGCTAGCTAAGTCTCTCTTGCTGCTGGTTTGCCTTTCCGCCCTCCCACCCCATTTGGTAGAGCTTTTGGCACGGAGTGCCTTGGCTCTAAATTGTTAGTTGTGGTTTATCGTTGGCTATTTGTTGGCGGAAAAGAACGGCAGGTTGTAGTTTGACTTGTTAGTTACAGTTGTTTATCAGTATTGGTGTGGTTTAGGTGCACTCACCTCCATTGACTTTTAAGGCCGCTAGATCACCCATCAGGGGGCAGCGTCATCACCCATCAGGGTGGGCAGTCAGCGTGGAGGTCTGAGTCGGGCACCTATTACCTATGTATGGTTTGTGATAAATTAGGATCGTTTGGGTTTTAATGTTTTTTGAGGTTATCGTCAGTGGACTATAGCCGTTCTATTTTCTGCCACCATATGCCGGCTGAATCGGCATGTTAACTTAAATTTTACTTTACAGGTTTTTTCTAATGGTTAGGGTACAATAAATAGCTAACAATTTTCTGCCAAATTCAAGTCTCTGTGTCATTATTTCTTGGTATTAAAGGTATTGAATGCTTTACTTTTTGAATAAGGGTGCACACATTATCATTAGGAGGTTTATGACATTATCCAACAGTGCCACTATCCAATGCTGAACAACAGGTACTCAACACAGGAACGCAACTCTGGCACCATATTACTTTAACAGGGACGAACTAATGGGTACTTACCCCCTTTAATGTATAAGTCATATCTATAAATATATGGGCCCTCATTCCGAGTTGATCGCTAAGTTTTTCGGTCGCACAACATATTCGCAAAGTTGCGTTAATGTAGTAAATATGCGAACCTCCGCCCCCAACGTATTTTTGCACATTCGTACGCAGTATTACATAAAGTGGGCGTACGCCAAATGACATCGCAGTAATGCGAAACCATCGCAGCATTGCGAATCCATCGCAATAACACATACTTAATCGTAAAAATACTAAGTTTTAGTAGATTTACACATTTTACCGTAAAAGTGCACACTTTTAAGGAAAAACGCTCAAAAATGTTTTTTTAAAGCTATTAAGTGAAATTACACCATTCCTTTTAAAGTCAACAAGCCCTTTTCAATAACGAATCCAATTAGTGTAATGATTGATAATGTTCCTAAACAATTAAGTCTGCAAAACAAACCAGATTAACACTTTGTTGCCATAATTGCCCATCAACATGTAAAAGTGTATATTTTTTTTTTTCCCCTTTGTTTGTTTTTAAAGGTGTTGTTTGTGAATGAAGGTGTTTACATGTTTCTTAACACAATAATCTCCTGTTTTTTTTGTTAATAATCTAACGTAAGATGTGTGTAATGTTTTTTGCAAACAATTTCTGCCTGCCAATCAGCTGATCCTTTTTTGCATTAATAAGCACAACACCCGGTTAACTTTAATCAACTTTTTTTATTTTATTTTTTAAAATAAATCATTTTTTTTTATCTTAAAATAAACAAAATCATGCAAATTTTTGCAAATTTTCAACACAATGCATTAATCCTTGCAGGTGTTGGCGCATGGTGTAAAGGATGCCTCCAAAACTTGTAGGATCTCCAACTGCAACATCTGAAATTAAGATGCAACACAAACATTAATAACTTAATTACATTACTTATTATCCAAGCAAGGCGCAAAGCACACTTAAATGCAGGCATGTCCAAACTGCTGGACTCCAGCTGTTGTGAAACTACATATACCAGCATGCCTTGACACAGTTTTGTGGTCAGGGAATGCCAAAGCTGTGTCAGGGCATGCTGGGATGTGTAGTTTCTCAACAGTTGTAGGGCCGCAGTTTGGACAGGCCTGCTTTAATGGCAAAGTTACTACATCCTGCCTGTTTTATGGTACAATCATTAGCAGAACAACACACAAGCCTGCTCAGCCTTTTTTTAAGATTTTAAAGTGTTCCAGACCATGGGTTACATTTACTACTATGTGAGTTATATTTAAGATGGAACGTTGCCCATAGCAAACAAGCAAAAATATGATTATTATATTGTAGAAGTGGTTCCCAATTTTTAAAGTATAATCTTATTGGTTGCTATGGCCGACATCCCATGTTAAAGATAACTACCATCTTCGTCAATGTTACACCATGTTGGCATTCATTCCCATTTGGTTTTTTTTTTATTGTTTTTTTTTTTTTTAGGGTGTTGGTCCTGCATCATCACACTGCATATCAACATCTTCAGAAGGACAACATATCCTAGCATGCCCACACTCCATGAAAGCTGCCCTTACTAAATAAGGTCAAACAGGTTTGACTTTATCCAATAATCATTTTGTGAGTGTAACTTTCACACCACAAATCATTGGGTCGTTAGGCTGCCTAACAAAGTGAAGCATGTGATTTGTAAGTGTAAATATTAAGAATACACAGGCACAAGTGTAAAAGAACAACAACATACTAAACTCCACTCAGGTCTAACTGTTTCCCAGAAAACCTAACACATATAAACCCTGTTGTCCTGCCAACCCTGTTGACCTAATGAGTGTCGACCTAGAGTGGACACACAAAACATGGCACACATAAACACTGGACATATAATGACACTCAAATAAATGTAAATGCAACATGTACACCATGAAGAAAAACACATTTAATTTTCCTTGGTACAAGAATTCCAACAGTACAACACTGCATGTTTTGTCATTGTAAGTGTAAGTAGGTAATCATTTTTAACAAAATGTTAAAACACTTACTTTCCTCGGCAACATGAAGACTCCCTGAACTGTCTTCAGGGGCTTCCTCTGCCCATTCACTGGGTGGGGATGGCGGCTGGATGGGGGAAGGCGGCTGGATGGGGGAAGGAGGAGGGATTGGGGAAGGAGGCTGGATGGGGGAAGGAGGCTGGATGGGGGAAGGAGGCTGGATGGGGGAAGGAGGTTGGATTGGGGATGTAATTTCAGAGGGTGGGTCTGATTGAGAGGGCGAGGGGGGCGGTGAAAATGTTAGGCCAATAGAGGGTGAGGGGGGCTGAGAAGGTGAGTTGGAAGTAGAAGGAGAAGGGGTATGGGAAGGAGGAGAAGGGGTCACAGAAAGAGAAGGAGAGGTTGGCTGAGAAGGGGAGTGGAAAGTGGAGTGGGCCTGGGAAGCTGAGGGGGCCTGGGAAGCTGAGGGGGCCTGGGAAGCTGAGGGTGACTGGGAAGCTGAGGTGGATTGTGAAGCTGAGGGTGATTGGGAAGCTGAGGGGGATTGGGAAGCTGAGGGGGAGTGAGAAGGGGAGGGGGAGTGAGAAGGGGAGGGGGAGTGAGAAGGGGAGGGGGACTGGGAAGTGGAGGGGGAGTGAGAAGGGGAAGGGTGCTGAGCTGGTGCATCATGTGGTGCTTGCCGTTGTGGTCGTCCTAGAATGATTGGTAAAATATATTTCAATTTGCATGTTAAATTACATACTAATCAATTGTAATTTTCACTGTTCGGTTCCATGTAAAAGAAAGTTTTTGTAAGAATTTTAAAAAAATAATTATTCAAACCTCTTCATGTTGCCCACTGCAAACAAAATTATGAATTTTAAAAATTTTGTCGGTCATTCCTGTATCTATTTCATTGAGACATATTGATTTGTCTAGCCAACATCACCAGATCACTATTCAAGCTACCTTATTATATAGACAGCACTGATCAAGTTTTTTGGTACAGTTTCCTGCCTGGTTACTAATTATGTAAAACATGCACTTGTTTAGGGACACTTTGCTACAGTCAGTAATGTTTGCCCTAACCACACACACTGTCCAATTTTTTCAAAATGTTCACTCAGTGTTGCAATTAGCCTACCACTTAGTGAAAATTTGCACTATTTATGCTAATAATCTTATGTAATGTTACTTACTGCGTGCATGCATAGTGCGGATTTGCTGGCGGATCTCCGCCAACAGCTCTGGAGTCCTCCTTCGGAGATCACTCCATCTCCGCTCTAACTGGATGATGGTCCGCCTGCTGCGGACGCGAGACCGCAGCAGGCGACGGACCTCCGCGTAGGCCTCGCGCTTAACACGATTGGGGATGAATCGCCCAACGCGGCCTACGCGGCGGTCCATCACCGCAACCAGGACGCGGAGCTCCCGCCTGGTGAAAGGTGCCGCACGCATCATGGCAATGGCGTTTTCCTTATTTGGGCATATATTTATAATGTCTGTTAGCATGTGATTGGTCCACAATCTATGCTGTCATATGTCATTTATAATAACTTTATTGATCTTTGCAATGCTGTGAAGAGCAGAGTGTTATTTCGCACGAGCGGAACTACGCATTCGCATAAGCAAATTTTAAGCAAAACACAACCATAAAATTTAAAACAAAAAAACACAGACACAGACACACACACAGTTTTAGATCAATTTATAAACATATCTGAGTACTCACCTCAGTTTGTGTGGTCTTTCAGCTGGACATTCACAAAGTGGGCAACATTCAGTTTCATTTGTTTGTGTTTTTGTTTAAATAATCATGATGTTAGAATAGTAAAAAAATAAGGACACTATTTAGCAACATCACAGTATTGTTTGACACAAAATTAAATTGTCAGCTTAACGTGTTATTGTTTTTTGAAGTTAAAAAAAAAAACAGATTCAAACACACAAAAAGCATTACACAATGACCTTACAATAGCAAACACAATTTCTACATTTAAATACAAAATGATGCATACTGTGCTTTTATTTTGGTAACAATAGAGTAAAAAAAAACACTATACCTGAAAAATTCCGCAACAATGCTTGCCCTGACTTGGCTCCCCCTCCTTGTAACACTCCCCCCACCGAAGTGTCGGACAACCCCTGGCTCCTCATCAGGCAATTCCTCTGTCTGAGGAAGCTCTACGCTACTCCTTACCGCGATATTGTGGAGTATAGCGCACAGGACCACTATTTTACTTGCCATCTCCGGCGAATACATGATGTCGCCACCAGTGCGGTGGAGCACACGAAACCGCCCTTTAAGGACCCCAATTGTGCGCTCCACCAGCTGCCTAGTGGCAGTAAGCGTGGAGTTAAATGCCGTCTGTGGTCCTGGCCTGGGATTACGGTAAGGAGTCATGAGCCAGGGGGTGCAAGGATATCCACGGTCTCCTGTTTGAGGCAAAAAAAAAAAAATAGAAATAGTCAATTTGGAAAAATATACAAAATTAAGAACAAAATATGTGCAACAACTCACCCAATAACCACATGTCTGCTCGTTGACTTGATCTTAATCTGTGCCATATCCCTGATTGTCTAATGACATACGCATCATGGGAACTTCCAGTAAACTTTGCGTTCAGGGAAAGGATCTGGAGGGATGGCCCACAAACAACCATTACATTCAGAGAATGAAACAGTTTCCTGTTTCTATAAATTTCTTCATTATGTTTTGGTGGCTGAATAGCTACATGTGTGCCATCCACAACCCCAATAACATGTGGGAAGCGACTACCACCTTCCGCAAATTGCCGCTTCACCACATCTAGGGCACCAACATCCAAAGGCATAGCAATAAATTGCTTCACACGCTTGAGGAAAGCCTGGCAGACACGCCGCAGGACCTTACTGAACTGGCCCTGCGACATGCCAACCAGGTCTCCAACCACATGCTGGTAAGACCCTGTTGCCAAAAAATGTAACACAGCAAGGAATTGTGTCAATGGTGGTATTGCTGTAGGATACCGAATTTCAGACTCCAGATCACTCTCTATTATGGAGAGAGTGTCTAGGATTAGATGTGGTGGCAGCCTGTATCTACGTACAACCACATCATCTGGCATCC
This sequence comes from Pseudophryne corroboree, assembly GCF_028390025.1. NCBI lineage: Eukaryota > Metazoa > Chordata > Amphibia > Anura > Myobatrachidae > Pseudophryne > Pseudophryne corroboree. The sequence continues at coordinate 168,744,997 of NC_086447.1, read as the reverse complement.
CAAAAAGTAGGACACGGGGTCGGAAAATTGGTGGCCTAGCACGCCTCCGTTGCCTTGGTTGATGAGGAGCCGGTTGTGGTTGTGGGGCTGGCGGTTGGGGTGGGAGTGCTGGCGTGGGTTGGGGAGGTAGGGCTTCTGCTGCGATAAATATAGACATCACACACTTTTATAAAAACAAAAAAAAAATTGAATAAGACAAAAACAAAGTCCAAAAAATATGCAAACAAAAAATTATTACAAAAAGGGTGTGTCAACTTACTGCAGGAGCGTAAGACATTTTTTCTGGGTTCAATTCAGGACCAAAAAGAATATTATAAAAAAAAAAAAAATTTATAATGAAAGCTACATATGTTAAATTGTAATTGTTAAAAATACTATTATTTAAAAAAACAGAACATCAAACACATCACAAACAACTACTACAAAATTAAGAATAATTGGTTAAAAAAAATTAAATTATAAAAAAAAAAAGTTAGCCCTTTAGTAGCTAGCCCAGCCAAGAACAACACTACTTTGCTGATCAATCCCGGTACAAAACATAACATTTATTATCAAGATGGAAAACAAACATAATCAAAACACTTTGAACAAACACAAACAGGCACCAACACAGGCCCAGGGAACTTACCTGATCCAAAATAAAGAAAGGAACTCTTTGTGTTATACAGCACACCAAAGAAACAAAATCAACTAGGGTTACGTCACCCAAAAAAAAACTCCTACAAGAGAGCAAATATGACAGTCAAAAACAACATACAGACCAATAAACAAAACAGGCACCAACACAGGCCCAGGGAACTTACCTGATCCAAAATAAAGAAAGGAACTCTGTGTTATACAGCACACCAAAGAAACAAAATCAACTAGGGTTACGTCACCCAAAAAAAAACTCCTACAAGAGAGCAAATATGACAGTCAAAAACAACATACAGACCAATAAACAAAACAGGCACCAACACAGGCCCAGGGAACTTACCTGATCCAAAATAAAGAAAGGAACTCTGTGTTATACAGCACACCAAAGAAACAAAATCAACTAGGGTTACGTCTCCCCAAAAAAATCTCCTACAAGAGAACAAAAATGTCAGTAAAAGCAATTAAGCACAGGTTTATTTGCAAAAATGGACTAGCTAAATATATATGTGTAAAAAAGAATAACAAACAATCAACATAAAATAAACACTTTGAAATCAAAAAATGAACAACAAGACGAATTCCAGAATACTCACAAACGAAAAATCGCAGACAAAATGCTACACTGACTATATTCTAAACGCAAACGAAAGGACAAATGTATGCTTGACAATTACTCACTCTGAAAATTCCTATAGCACCTTCACGCACAAGCCAACAAACTCAAGTGAAACTCCAAACTACCTACACTCACAGCGTGCAAAGTAGGCCCTTAAATAAGCAGTGCAATCATTAATCAGATTAACAGTGTACACCTGTGTGAATTAACGCTACGCACGTAGGTATATAAGCACACACCTCGGCGTACACACGTCATCACAAACATGGCTTCTCGTGAGCAAATCGCAGCAGAGATGGACCGCATTGCAGAGCAGGAGATGGCATTGCGGAAAAGACGCCTAGATTGCCAAAGGCGCATGTTGGAATCCGCCTCTGCGGATGTTGAAGAGGCAGGACCTAGTACTCTGCAAATGTCTGCTTCTGAACCACAACAATTGACTGGGGATACCCTGCCACACACACAAAGTGACCAAACTGAGGGAGAATTGGCTTTAGCCACACAAACACAACAGACAGAAGCTGCTAGTGAGGAGGAAGATGGTGATGACCAACAAGAAGAAACCTCACAGGCTACCTCCAGACGGAAGAAAAGACAGCCTGCATTCACTAAGAGGGAGTTGCGTGTCTTGGTCACGCAGGCCATGTCCAAAATCCATAGAGGGCCAAAAAACATGGGGGCTGCTTCAAAAGAACGAATCTGGAGAGACATCACAAAATCTGTGAATGAAGTTGGCTCTGTCGTCAGAACATCACAGGAAGTGAGACGACGGTAAGTGCATATTGACAGTCCTTTTTCTGTGCTAAGTTGACTAAAAAATGTAGTTACATGTGATGTTATGTCTAGCAAACACAAGCAGAACACGTGTCCTATATATTAGCTTAGACAAATAATAAGACTCTACTTTGTCCCTCTTTCACAATACATATGTAGGTGGGCCGACTTCAAATCCCGCCTGAAGGCAAAGAGGGCTGCGGAGTGGAATGCCTCAAGGGCTACAGGTGGAGGAGCACCTGTCGCTGTGGAGTATACTGACTTGGAGGAGATGGCGATGCCCTGTGTCAGTTATGAGGAGGGCCAAGGGGTGTCTCATATGGACACGGACCTGCCTGAGATCCTGACGGGACATGACTTGGAAGGTAAGTTTACACATTTAGTTGTCTGTAATTTTGACAGTATTTATAATAATAAACTAATTTTGTATCCTACTTTTTTCCCACACATTCTTCTATTTGCTTGCCACAAAACACAGCACAGGGGGGTGATCCGTTTGAGTCACAGGACGGTTATGTGGTTGAGGCTGAGGTGGAGGGACCTAGTGAGTCTGGCAGTGTGGGCCAACAAATCCCACCTCTGCAGGTTCCTACTGGCCCCCCCACCCAACCCTCTGCTATCCCGGAGATCCTGCTTGAAATCGCTAGGTATGGTGAGAGCCTAAATCGGTTTCAAGACGGGGTCATCCGGGAGGTAAGCCAGATAGCTGTCCGGCTCACTGAGCACCGAACCTGTGTTGAGCAAGGTGTTGCTCAACTCTGCCAAGGTCTGGCAGAGATCAGGCAGGGCCAAGAACAACTTGCCTCCTCATTCCAAACCCTTGCAAATAACATCTTGCAAGGGCTCCAGGCCATCGCTGTCTCCCTTGCCCACAGTGGCAGAGAGCCACCCACATCGGCTCCCTCCCCTGCCCCTGCCCAGGAAGAACAGCCCACTGGGCAGGCCCAACGAAGGTCGCTCCGCAGACCTTCCAAAGAAGAACAGCCTCAGGCGGGGAGAAAAAGAAGAAAATGATGTCTCTCCAGATGGGCAGCACCCATGTTTTTGATGTTGCCTCTATGTATTTTTGGAGTTGGCTTGTGTGACCAGAATGGATAACTCCCTCTTAGTGAAATGTATTCTTTCTGTTTGGATGTATTGTAGCCTGTGAGTTTATGTGTATAAACACCAGAGCCATCTTCCTCTTACTAGTGTGCTATGTATTGTTGTGTTTGTGTGGTGGATCCTAATTCTTTCTCATTTGGTTTAAAATTTGTGTGTGGCAGGGTGTGTCATGTTTTATTTATGCTTTAAAAATATACTTTTGTCAGAAGCAGAATTTTGCAGAGTACTGAGTTCTGCTATCTAATGATTGTCAGTGCCATCTGCTTGCTGCTTGGTCCATCTCTGCCTGTGCGACTCACGTGGAGCCATGTTTAAATGTTGTGAAATATTATTATAGTAATAAAAAATATATTTAAAAAATTTGAGCAGTTTCTTCAAGGTAATGCAGTTCAAGAAAGATTAGGTCAGCATATAGACACTTGTAGACCAATCTGCTAATTCTCCTTAAAAATTGAAAATAAAAACAAAAAAAAGGTATGCTTTGCACCACACTTTAATGTCCATATTAAGTAAACAGACACGACGCTTTTTATAAATATCTATGGTCAACAGGACATCATTTCAAACATTGTCAGATATTATAATCAAATATTATTGTGACTTTTAAGACTAAATTAAAGTGTATGCTGCATTATGTGGGTGTTGGTTTATTTGTAAAAAATGTTGCAGATTTCAAACACTTTCACAAATATTTTCACTTGCTTGTATTTGGGAGTCTTACACACATTAAAACAAGTTTTACAAATGCTTACACAACAAATTCAACAAAAATCACACCCTTATTTGGCAGTGTGTGAGATTTATATGTGAGTAGAATAAACATGTGATGTGTGTTCAGACAATTGCTGGTTGGTAACTTTCATCTGCTCATTAATTAACAAGTAATTGGACATCAGATGAATGTGATATCCAATTAACTGCTAATTACTGCATACACACTTGTACCAGTACTTCGCAAATGTAGAGTAACTGCAGACCTACTCGGCTGCTGCGTGAATGTTGCTACGGTTTCCTATGTTAGTTTTAACAGCGACAATGTTTATTTGCGAAAAACACGCCCATTGCGAGTTGCATACTCCCACACTGTACGCCCACTTTCACGCCCATGTCGGAGCATTGCGAAGTCTCGCCTCCGCCACGCCCACGCCACTCCTCGTTTTCGTTTGCCAGTTACGGCTTTTTTTTTTCTGAGTAATTTTGCCCAGTTGTCGTACGTATATACTCGCGCATGCGTAATCACGCATTTGCGCATGCGCAGATACTTACATTTCGTACATTTGCGTTGCGAAGACTCTTAGCGATCAACTCGGAATGAGGGCCATAGTTTCCCCAGCACAGAAGGGTACTCTATTGATCATTACACTGACCGCAAGAGAAGAGGTCAGTTAATAATTACTGCAGGTGGAATGGGATAGCACACAATACACTGGGAATTACTTCCAAGTGCCACCAACCAAGAAGAGGGTGGGTTAGTGAAATGCTACTGCATTTGAGGGAATATTGTTATAATTTATGTATTAGCTTCAGGATTTAGACAGCAAAAAAACATTGCAATTGAGATTAAACATGTTTATTTTTCTTCATTGCCATTTTCTACAGAGCTGTCAGTTATTTAGAACCCATGCCTGCAATAAGGAGTACACTAACCAGCATTGAGTAATGCTCTGTAACAGTGGATCTTTAGGAAGAGGATATCTTTGAATTTTTTTGAGTGCAAACATGAGTGCGTTATACACCATGGCATCACCTAATTCATGTTGTAAGTAAAGCAAAAACAGAAGCAACTGAGCAAAACCATGCAGCACTGCAGATGGGAGAGAGTTAGATTTGGGTGGGGTATGTCCAAACTGAAATCTAAATTGCAGCGTAAAAGTAAAGCTAACATTTGTAGGCTACATGCAAAAGCAGCCAGTATTTACAATGCACAGAAAAAATATAAATGTATTTGCTCCCCTTGCATGGCAACATGGTTTGTTACAGACACAAAGTTACTTTATTTTTTTTTTTTGCTTGACTTACAAACAATTAGGCCCTAAGTTACTAATAGTGCTGGCACTATGGCACTGTAGGCTTGAGACTATGTTGCACTAGCAAGGAAAGCATGTCAAGGTCTCCCCTCTCTGATTATATAATGTAATATTATATTATCTGATTTTACCATATACAGGGGTGTAGCCAGGACTACAGTATGTGGGCTTCATAGTAATATCATAGCTGCAGATTTTAACAATCGGCACCCAGAAAGACCAGTAGCACTTTTTGGACGACCACTCCGTGACTTGTCAGCCACAGTCCCAGCTTCGCGGAATTTGGAAATGAGGCACCTGACAGTGTTATGTGAAATTGGAGGCCTTTCTAGGTGCCAGTTGTTAAAATCTGCAGCTATGACACAGAAAATTAATTCTCCAGACATCAAAATAACCTCAATTCTCTCCTCTTTTGTCAAAGCCATCTTCAGTTACCTGCAACAAAAAAGTGTTGTAACTTTTGAACCATAACTGCTATTTCAAATCTGTTTGCAGCAATAAACTTTTCAGCAAAATCTAATGTTGTTTGACATGAAAACTGACTTAGATTCAAGATGGGAGATTTCAAGATGGCGCGCATGTTCGGTATATGCCCTAAAAGATAGCCCAGCTCACCCATACCTTACTGGAGTATTCAGTTTTTCCATTTCCTGCACAGATGTTGAAACAAAAGAGTGTACTATGACTTTTGAATCACCCTGTAGTGCCTACTTTTAATGTTATGCACCATAGAAGTGCCTTAGTTCACATTATGTCATGTTGTAGGGCTGCCAGTACACAATGGGGCTAATTCAGATGTGGTTGGAGTCATAGCCAGATTAAAGGGGGGGGGGGGGGGGGCAAAGGTCATACTGTACCCAAGTGCCCCCCTCTGTCAGCAAGCACCCCCCCCCCCCCAGCCGGAGCACAATAGCTCTACCTGTTGTGCAGAAGCAGAACTAGGCAGACAGAATGCAAACAGGACAGTATGCAGTGCAGGTAGAGACAAAGTGAGTATCAGGTTTCAGAGAAAGAAACACACACAGGTAGTTCTCCTAAGTCCTGTCCCAGTGTGTAAGTAATACAGAGGCTGCTGCTATACTTGTATGTGACAAGATACATTATAGATTTCATTTTTCTATGTGTATTGTAAGGTTGTTTAAATTGTCTTTGTTCCACTACAAGAAAACTTTCTAAAATAATTGTCTCGCAAATAGGGGTTGCTATAAACAGTACCCAGGCATTATTAAACTACAGTATTAGTTTAAATCTAATATACACCATTGGTTTAAATTTAATATGCACAATCCATACCTCCCAACATGACCCATTCCAGGAGGGACAAAATGCTCTCTACCTGGACTTCCCTCTTAATTTATGATTGCAATCACTTGTGTTAAAATACCTTTCTTATCAAATAAATAGTTCAATTCAGGTGACACCAATCATACATTAAGAGGGTAGTCTAGGTAGAGAGCATTTTGTCCCTTCTGGAATTGGTCATGTTGGGAAGTATGCACATAACAATATATACCCCCCTTTTTCCCCGGGTCTCCCGCCATCTTAGGTGCCCCCAAAGTCTTAATCTGGCCCTGGTTTGAGTTGATATCATTGCTGCTTAAGTGGAAGCAGCAGAGATTACTATGGTAATGCAGCAGGAGGCATCATGCTCCCTGCTTCATTACTGATCTGAAGGATGCAGTATCAGATCTTCCCTGGCACCATCGGGTGGCTTGCGAAGCTGGCTCATCACAGTGGGCAAAAAATTTCTGTGCAGCGATGGAGATCCCTGGCCTCTTCTTTCCCCATAAACGGTGGTAACATGCCTCCATTTTTATAAACGGAGACTGTCACCACTCCTTTCGCACCCACACACAGCATCAAACTATCAAGCACTGACAGTCTGATGCTGTCCTTCTGTCCTTCGTTGCAGGACCCGTTCACACATGCACAGAAAGATTCCTGTGCATGCGCAAAGTACTGAACATAGGTACTTTGCGCATCAGAGCGCAAGAACAACCGGACCTGATTGAGGTCCATTATGCAACAGAGTACCCTCATTTCGTATTGTAACATACAGTGTCCCTAGTTCATATTATGCCACATTACAATATCACCAGTTCATATCATGCCACACTATAGTGACTCCACTTCATATTGTGCCAAGTTACAGTGCCCCAGTTCATATTGTGCCACATTATAGTGCCTCAGTTCATACTGTGCCACACTATAGTGCATCCACTTCATATTGCGCCATATTACATTGTTGATGATGTAATTGTTATGTCACATTTTTCTCACCTCTCACTAATTTTCCTTCTTGTGCCAGTGTCCCACAATAATGCAAACAAACTAGCATTTTTACCCGTCATTTGCCAACTTCCCAACTTTTCTGTAGTGGGTGGGCCTAAAATTAGGTATCATGGTTTAGTGACAAGGGTATGGGGCCTCAGAGGCAGTGGCGTCACGCAGGGGGGTGCTCAATGACAGGACCCAAGTGCTGCACTGTTACATTATGTGCAGCATTCGGCTCCTGGCACTGTGTAGGAGCTGTCACTGCAGCTACAGCACTCCCCTGCGGGCAGACCCCCTGCTGAACCCCCAGAGTGCCGAAAAAATGGGGATCAGGACTCGACACCACGCCCCATCCCACAAAGCCCCTTCCCTTTTCTGTGAAGCCCCGCTCCCTTTTCCCAGCGCCACACCGGGTGTACCTATAGTAAGTGGCACCTCTGCTCACAGGAATGCTGAATCAGTGAGCCTTGCCCATGGTTTCATCGATATGCAGTTATATTCCCGGCTGTCAGGATCCCAGCGGTTGAAATCCTGGTGCCAAAATCCCGACAGCCATTGAAATGCCGATGGTCAGAATCCTGACCACCGGCCAGAAACCCCACTTGGGTGGTGGTCCACTCCACCACCCGAGGTGGAATAGAACCTTGGTCGCCACCAGGCCAAAAGCGCGGCGAGCGTAGCGAACCCATGAGGGGACACGCTGCGCTCGAGGTTGGGATTCTGGCTGTTGGGATTCTAGCGTTAATATTACCACCGCCGGGATCCCATCAGTCATCATACTGATCTTGTTTCATCATGCTGTTGGCTTGCCCAGCCCTCCGGGAGTTGCTAGACACCCTCAGCCTCTCTTCAGAGTCTGCACAGTGTGTGTGGATGATGGGCGCATGTGCCGGTCATCCATTCTCCACTGTTCTGTAGCTGTGTCAGAATGCCACCACTCCCAACTACCCCTCGCCTGCAGGACCGTGAGGCCCATGGGTTGGACAGTGGTACCATCCCAGAATAATTGGACTATCCTGCTGAAATTGGGAAAGTTGGGAGGTATGTTATACAGTATGCTTGATGCATGGAGTCAGAGGCGTAGCGTTGTTGGAGACATGAAACCCAGAGAAGGGTCATGTCACGGTGCCCCCACCCACAACCACCACCACCACACATACATACATACATACATACATACATACATACATATATATATATAGATTATAACACATTTGGGCACATACATACATAAACACACACATATTATACACAGATATATACTAGAGATGAGCGGGTTCGGTTCCTCGGAATCCGAACCCCCCCGAACTTCAGCCTTTTTTTGCACGGGTCCGAGCAGACTCGGATCCTCCCGCCTTGCTCGGTTAACCCGAGCGCGCCCGAACGTCATCATCCCGCTGTCGGATTCTCGCGAGACTCGGATTCTATATAAGGAGCCGCGCGTCGCCGCCATTTTCACACGTGCATTGAGATTGATAGGGAGAGGACGTGGCTGGCGTCCTCTCCGTTTAGATTAGATTAGAGAGTCAGAGACACTTGAGTTGATTTACTAATTTGGGGAGCATTAGGAGGAGTACTCAGTACAGTGCAGCAGAGTTTTGCTGATACTGATAGTGTGACCACCAGTTTAATTTTAATCGGTTCTCTGCCTGAAAAAAAACGATACACAGTCACATACCATATCTGTGCTCAGCCTCAGTGTGCTGCATGATAATATGATCATGATAATATATCATCTATGTATGTATTATATCTGACTGTGCTGAGTGCTCACTGCCAGTGCTGCTCACACAGCTTAATTGTGGGGGAGACTGGGGAGCAGTTATAGCAGGAGTACAGTGCACACTTTTGCTGCCAGTGTGACCACTGACCACCAGTATATTGTCTGCCTGAAAAAGTTAAACACTCCTGTGGTGTTTTTTTTTTTTATTCTATAAACGCATTCTGCTGACAGTGTCCAGCAGGTCCGTCATTCATTATATTATATAAATATTTACCTGCAGTAGTGTTATATATTTTTTGTTTATCTCTATCATCTTTATCATCTCCATATTAGCAGACGCAGTACGGTAGTCCACGGCTGTAGCTACCTCTGTGTCGTCAGTGCTCGTCCATAATTGTATACCTACCTGTGGTGGGTGTTTTTTTTTTCTATCTTATTCATACTAGTAGTTCAGCAGTCTGCTGACAGCGTCCAGCAGGTCTGTCATTATATATTATATATACCTGCAGTAGTGATATATATATATTTTTTTATATCATTATCATCTCTATATTAGCAGACGCAGTACGGTAGTCCACGGCTGTGGCTACCTCTGTGTCGTCAGTGCTCGTCCATAATTGTATACCTACCTGTGGTGGGGTTTTTTTTTTCTATCTTCTTCATACTAGTAGTTCAGCAGTCTGCTGACAGCGTCCAGCAGGTCTGTCATTATATATTATATATATATACCTGCAGTAGTGATATATATATATTTTTTATATCATTATCATCTCTATATTAGCAGACGCAGTACGGTAGTCCACGGCTGTGGCTACCTCTGTGTCGTCAGTGCTCGTCCATAATTGTATACCAACCTGTGGTGGGTTTTTTTTTTTTCTATCTTCTTCATACTAGTAGTTCAGCAGTCTGCTGACAGCGTCCAGCAGGTCCGTCATTATATATTATATATATATACCTGCAGTAGTGATATATATATATTTTTTATATCATTATCATCTCTATATTAGCAGACGCAGTACGGTAGTCCACGGCTGTGGCTACCTCTGTGTCGTCAGTGTTCGTCCATAATTGTATACCTACCTGTGGTGGGGGTTTTTTTTTTCTATCTTCTTCATACTAGTAGTTCAGCAGTCTGCTGACAGCGTCCAGCAGGTCCGTCATTATATATTATATATATATACCTGCAGTAGTGATATATATATATTTTTTATATCATTATCATCTCTATATTAGCAGACGCAGTACGGTAGTCCACGGCTGTGGCTACCTCTGTGTCGTCAGTGTTCGTCCATAATTGTATACCTACCTGTGGTGGGGGTTTTTTTTTCTATCTTCTTCATACTAGTAGTTCAGCAGTCTGCTGACAGCGTCCAGCAGGTCCGTCATTATATATTATATATATATACCTGCAGTAGTGATATATATTTTTATATCATTATCATCTCTATACTAGCAGACGCAGTACGGTAGTCCACGGCTGTAGCTACCTCTGTGTCGTCAGTCACTCGTCATCCATAAGTATACTAGTATCCATCCATCTCCATTGTTTACCTGAGGTGCCTTTTAGTTGTGCCTATTAAAATATGGAGAACAAAAATGTTGAGGTTCCAAAAATAGGGAAAGATCAAGATCCACTTCCACCTCGTGCTGAAGCTGCTGCCACTAGTCATGGCCGAGACGATGAAATTCCATCAACGTCGTCTGCCAAGGCCGATGCCCAATGTCATAGTACAGAGCATGTAAAATCCAAAACACAAAATATCAGTAAAAAAAGGACTCAAAAATCTAAAATAAAATCGTCGTCGGAGATGCGTAAACTTGGCAATATGCCATTTACCACACGGAGTGGCAAGGAACGGCTGAGACCCTGGCCTATGTTCATGGCTAGTGGTTCAGCTTCACATGAGGATGGAAGCACTCAGCCTCTCGCTAGAAAAATGAAAAGACTTAAGCTGGCAAAAGCACAGCAAAGAACTGTGCGTTCTTCGAAATAACAAATCCACAAGGAGAGTCCAATTGTGTCGGTTGCGATGCCTGACCTTCCCAACACTGGACGTGAAGAGCATGCGCCTTCCACCATTTGCACGCCCCCTGCAAGTGCTGGAAGGAGCACCCGCAGTACAGTTCCTGATAGAGATGTGCACCGGAAATTTTTTGGGTTTTGTGTTTTGGTTTTGGGTTCGGTTCCGCGGCCGTGTTTTGGGTTCGAACGCGTTTTGGCAAAACCTCACCAAATTTTTTTTGTCGGATTCGGGTGTGTTTTGGATTCGGGTGTTTTTTTTCAAAAAACCCTAAAAAACAGCTTAAATCATAGAATTTGGGGGTCATTTTGATCCCAAAGTATTATTAACCTCAATAACCATAATTTCCACTCATTTTCAGTCTATTCTGAACACCGAACACCTCACAATATTATTTTTAGTCTTAAAATTTGCACCGAGGTCGCTGGATGACTAAGCTCAGCGACCCAAGTGGCCGACACAAACACCTGGCCCATCTAGGAGTGGCACTGCAGTGTCACGCAGGATGGCCCTTCCAAAAAACACCCCCCAAACAGCACATGACGCAAAGAAAAAAAGAGGCGCAATGAGGTAGCTGTGTGAGTAAGCTAAGCGACCCTAGTGGCCGACACAAACACCTGGCCCATCTAGGAGTGGCACTGCAGTGTCAGGCCGGATGTCCCTTCCAAAAAATACTCCCCAAACAGCACATGACGCAAAGAAGAAAAAAAAGAGGCGCAATGAGGTAGCTGTGTGACTAAGATAAGCGACCCTAGTGGCCGACACAAACACCTGGCCCATCTAGGAGTGGCACTGCAGTGTCACGCAGGATGGCCCTTCCAAAAAACACTCCCCAAACAGCACATGTCGCAAAGAAAAATGAAAGAAAAAAGAGGTGCAAGATGGAATTGTCCTTGGGCCCTCCCACCCACCCTTATGTTGTATAAACAGGACATGCACACTTTAACCAACCCATCATTTCAGTGACAGGGTCTGCCACACGAATGTGACTGAAATTACGGGTTGGTTTGGACCCCCACCAAAAAAGAAGCAATTAATCTCTCCTTGCACAAACTGGCTCTACAGAGGCAAGATGTCCACCTCATCATCATCCTCCGATTCATCACCGTGTACATCCCCCTCCTCACAGATTATCAATTCGTCCCCACTGGAATCCACCATCACAGCTCCCTGTGTACTTTGTGGAGGCAATTGCTGCTGGTGAATGTCTCCACGGAGGAATTGATTATAATTCATTTTAATGAACATCATCTTCTCCACATTTTCTGGAAGTAACCTCGTACGCCGATTGCTGACAAGGTGAGCGGCGGCACTAAACACTCTTTCGGAGTACACACTTGTGGGAGGGCAACTTAGGTAGAATAAAGCCAGTTTGTGCAAGGGCCTCCAAATTGCCTCTTTTTCCTGCCAGTATACGTACGGACTGTCTGACGTGCCTACTTGGATGCGGTCACTCATATAATCCTCCACCATTCTTTCAATGGTGAGAGAATCATATGCAGTGACAGTAGCGACATGTCCGTAATCGTTGGCAGGTCCTTCAGTCCGGACCAGATGTCAGCATCAGCAGTCGCTCCAGACTGCCCTGCATCACCGCCAGCGGGTGGGCTCGGAATTCTGAGCCTTTTCCTCGCACCCCCAGTTGCGGGAGAATGTGAAGGAGGAGATGTTGACAGGTCGCGTTCCGCTTGACTTGACAATTTTCTCACCAGCAGTTCTTTGAACCCCTGCAGACTTGTGTCTGCCGGAAAGAGAGATACAACGTAGGTTTTAAATCTAGGATCAAGCACGGTGGCCAAAATGTAGTGCTCTGATTTCAACAGATTGACCACTCGTGAATCCTTGTTAAGCGAATTAAGGGCTCCATCCACAAGTCCCACATGCCTAGCGGAATCGCTCTGTGTTAGCTCCTCCTTCAATGTCTCCAGCTTCTTCTGCAAAAGCCTTATGAGGGGAATGACCTGACTCAGGCTGGCAGTGTCAGAACTGACTTCACGTGTGGCAAGTTCAAAAGGTTGCAGAACCTTGCACAACGTTGAAATCATTCTCCACTGCGCTTGAGACAGGTGCATTCCACCTCCTATATCATGGTCAGTTGTATAGGCTTGAATGGCCTTTTGCTGCTCCTCCAACCTCTGAAGCATATAGAGGGTTGAATTCCACCTCGTTACCACTTCTTGCTTCAGATGATGGCAGGGCAGGTTCAAGCGTTTTTGGTGTTGCTCCAGTCTTCTGTTCGTGGTGCCTGTACGCTGAAAGTGTCCCGCAATTCTTCTGGCCACCGACAGCATCTCTTGCACGCCCCTGTCGTTTTTTAAATAATTCTGCACCACCAAATTCAAGGTATGTGCAAAACATGGGACGTGCTGGAATTTGCCCAGATTTAATGCACACACAATATTGCTGGCGTTGTCCGATGCCACAAATCCACAGGAGAGTCCAATTGGGGTAAGCCATTCTGCGATGATCTTCCTCAGTTGCCGTAAGAGGTTTTCAGCTGTGTGCGTATTCTAGAAAGCGGTGATACAAAGCGTAGCCTGCCTAGGAAAGAGTTGGCGTTTGCGAGATGCTGCTACTGGTGCCGCCGCTGCTGTTCTTGCGGCGGGAGTCAATACATCTACCCAGTGGGCTGTCACAGTCATATAGTTCTGAGTCTGCCCTGCTCCACTTGTCCACATGTCCGTGGTTAAGTGGACATTGGGTACAACTGCATTTTTTAGGACACTGGTGAGTCTTTTTCTGAGGTCTGTGTACATTTTCGGTATCGCCTGCCTAGAGAAATGGAACCTAGATGGTATTTGGTACCGGGGACACAGTACCTCAAACAAGTCTATAGTTGGCTCTGCAGTAATGATGGATACCGGAACCACGTTTCTCACCGCCCAGGATGCCAAGGCCTCAGTTTTCCGCTTTGCAGCAGGATGACTGCTGTGATATTTCATCTTCCTCGCAAAGGACTGTTGGACAGTCAATTGCTTGGTGGAAGTAGTAAAAGTGGTCTTACGACTTCCCCTCTGGGATGACCATCGACTCCCAGCAGCAACAACAGCAGCGCCAGCAGCAGTAGACATTACACTCAAGGATGCATCGGAGGAATCCCAGGCAGGAGAGGACTCGTCAGAATTGCCAGTGACATGGCCTGCAGGACTATTGGCATTCCTGGGGAAGGAGGAAATTGACACTGAGGGAGTTGGTGGGGTGGTTTGCGTGAGCTTGGTTACAAGAGGAAGGGATTTACTGGTCAGTGGACTGCTTCCACTGTCGCCCAAAGTATTTGAACTTGTCACTGACTTATGATGAATGCGCTGCAGGTGACGTATAAGGGAGGATGTTCCGAGGTGGTTAACGTCCTTACCCCTACTTATTACAGCTTGACAAAGGCAACACACGGCTTGACACCTGTTGTCCGCATTTCTGTTGAAATACTTCCACACCGAAGAGCTGATTTTTTTGGTATTTTCACCAGGCATGTCAATGGCCATATTCCTCCCACGGACAACAGGTGTCTCCCCGGGTGCCTGACTTAAACAAACCACTTCACCATCAGAATCCTCCTTGTCAATTTCCTCCCCAGCGCCAGCAACACCCATATCCTCCTCATCCTGGTGTACTTCAACAATGACATCTTCAATCTGACTATCAGGAACTAGAGATGAGCGGGTTCGGTTCCTCGGAATCCGAACCCCCCCGAACTTCAGCCTTTTTACACGGGTTATAGGATTCTGATGGTGAGGTGGTTTGTTTAAGTCAGGCACCCGGGGAGACACCTGTTGTCCGTGGGAGGAATATGGCCATTGACATGCCTGGTGAAAATACAAAAAAAATCAGCTCTTCGGTGTGGAAGTATTTCAACAGAAATGCGGACAACAGGTGTCAAGCCGTGTGTTGCCTTTGTCAAGCTGTAATAAGTAGGGGTAAGGACGTTAACCACCTCGGAACATCCTCCCTTATACGTCACCTGCAGCGCATTCATCATAAGTCAGTGACAAGTTCAAAAACTTTGGGCGACAGCGGAAGCAGTCCACTGACCAGTAAATCCCTTCCTCTTGTAACCAAGCTCACGCAAACCACCCCACCAACTCCCTCAGTGTCAATTTCCTCCTTCCCCAGGAATGCCAATAGTCCTGCAGGCCATGTCACTGGCAATTCTGACGAGTCCTCTCCTGCCTGGGATTCCTCCGATGCATCCTTGAGTGTAACGCCTACTGCTGCTGGCGCTGCTGTTGTTGCTGCTGGGAGTCGATGGTCATCCCAGAGGGGAAGTCGTAAGACCACTTTTACTACTTCCACCAAGCAATTGACTGTCCAACAGTCCTTTGCGAGGAATATGAAATATCACAGCAGTCATCCTGCTGCAAAGCGGATAACTGAGGCCTTGGCATCCTGGGCGGTGAGAAACGTGGTTTCCGGTATCCATCATTACTGCAGAGCCAACTATAGACTTGTTTGAGGTACTGTGTACCCGGTACCAAATACCATCTAGGTTCCATTTCTCTAGGCAGGCGATACCGAAAATGTACACAGACCTCAGAAAAAGACTCACCAGTGTCCTAAAAAATGCAGTTGTACCCAATGTCCACTTAACCACGGACATGTGGACAAGTGGAGCAGGGCAGACTCAGGACTATATGACTGTGACAGCCCACTGGGTAGATGTATTGACTCCCGCCGCAAGAACAGCAGCGGCGGCACCAGTAGCAGCATCTCGCAAACGCCAACTCTTTCCTAGGCAGGCTACGCTTTGTATCACCGCTTTCCAGAATACGCACACAGCTGAAAACCTCTTACGGCAACTGAGGAAGATCATCGCAGAATGGCTTACCCCAATTGGACTCTCCTGTGAATTTGTGGCATCGGACAACGCCAGCAATATTGTGCGTGCATTATATCTGGGCAAATTCCAGCACGTCCCATGTTTTGCACATACCTTGAATTTGGTGGTGCAGAATTATTTAAAAAACGACAGGGGCGTGCAAGAGATGCTGTCGGTGGCCAGAAGAATTGTGGGACACTTTCGGCGTACAGGCACCACGTACAGAAGACTGGAGCAACACCAAAAACGCCTGAACCTGCCCTGCCATCATCTGAAGCAAGAAGTGGTAAGTAACGAGGTGGAATTCAACCCTCTATATGCTTCAGAGGTTGGAGGAGCAGCAAAAGGCCATTCAAGCCTATACATCTGGCCACGATATAGGCAAAGGAGGTGGAATGCACCTGTCTCAAGCGCAGTGGAGAATGATTTCAACGTTGTGCAAGGTTCTGCAACCTTTTGAACTTACCACACGTGAAGTCAATTCAGACACTGCCAGCCTGAGTCAGGTCATTCCCCTCATCAGGCTTTAGCAGAAGAAGCTGGAGACATTGAAGGAGGAGCTAAGAAAGAGCAATTCCGCTAGGCATGTGGGACTTGTGGATGGAGTCCTTCATTCGCTTAACCAGGATTCACGGGTGGTCAATCTGTTGAAATCAGAGCACTACATTTTGGCCACCGTGCTCGATCCTAGATTTAAAACCTATGTTGTATCTCTCTTTCCGGCAGACACAAGTCTGCAGGGGTTCAAAGACCTGCTGGTGAGAAAATTATCAAGTCAAGTGGAACTTGATCGGTCAACAGCTCCTCCTTCACATTCTCCCGCAATTGGGGGTGCGAGGAAAAGGCTCAGAATTCCGAGCCCACCCGCTGGCGGTGATGCAGGGCAGTCTGGAGCGACTGCTGATGCTGACATCTGGTCCGGACTGAAGGACCTGACAACGATTACGGACATGTCGTCTACTGTCACTGCATATGATTCTCTCACCATTGAAAGAATGGTGGAGGATTATATGAGTGACCGCATCCAAGTAGGCACGTCAGACAGTCCGTACGTATACTGGCAGGAAAAAGAGGCAATTTGGAGGCTTTTGCACAAACTGGCTTTATTCTACCTAAGTTGCCCTCCCACAAGTGTGTATTCCGAAAGAGTGTTTAGTGCCGCCGCTCACCTTGTCAGCAATCGGCGTACGAGGTTACTTCCAGAAAATGTGGAGAAAATGATGTTCATTAAAATGAATTATAATCAATTCCTCCGTGGAGACATTGACCAGCAGCAATTGCCTCCACAAAGTACACAGGGAGCTGAGATGGTGGATTCCAGTGGGGACGAATTGATAATCTGTGAGGAGGGGGATGTACACGGTGATGAATCGGAGGATGATGATGAGGTGGACATCTTGCCTCTGTAGAGCCAGTTTGTGCAAGGAGAGATTAATTGCTTCTTTTTTGGTGGGGGTCCAAACCAACCATCATTTCAGTCACAGTCGTGTGGCAGACCCTGTCACTGAAATGATGGGTTGGTTAAAGTGTGCATGTCCTGTTTATACAACATAAGGGTGGGTGGGAGGGCCCAAGGACAATTCCATCTTGCACCTCTTTTTTCTTTAATTTTTCTTTGCGTCATGTGCTGTTTGGGGAGTAGTTTTTTGAAGGGCCAGCCTGCGTGACACTGCAGTGCCACTCCTAGATGGGCAAGGTGTTTGTGTCGGCCACTAGGGTCGCTTAGCTTACTCACACAGCTACCTCATTGTGCCTCTTTTTTTCTTTGCGTCATGTGCTGTTTGGGGAGTAGTTTTTTGAAGGGCCATCCTGCGTGACACTGCAGTGCCACTCCTAGATGGGCCAGGTGTTTGTGTCGGCCACTAGGGTCGCTTAGCTTACTCACACAGCTACCTCATTGCGCCTCTTTTTTTCTTTGCGTCATGTGCTGTTTGGGGAGTAGTTTTTTGAAGGGCCAGCCTGCGTAACACTGCAGTGCCACTCCTAGATGGGCCAGGTGTTTGTGTCGGCCACTTGGGTCGCTGAGCTTAGTCACACAGCTACCTCATTGCGCCTCTTTTTTTCTTTGCGTCATGTGCTGTTTGGGGAGTGTTTTTTGGAAGGGCCATCCTGCGTAACACTGCAGTGCCACTCATAGATGGGCCAGGTGTTTGTGTCGGCCACTTGGGTCGCTGAGCTTAGTCATCCAGCGACCTCGGTGCAAATTTTAGGACTAAAAATAATATTGTGAGGTGTGAGGTATTCAGAATAGACTTTAAATAAGTGTAAATTATGGTTATTGAGGTTGATAATACCATGGGATCAAAATGACCCCCAAATTCAATGATTTAAGCTGTTTTTTAGGTTTTTTTGAAAAAAACACCCGAATCCAAAACACACCCGAATCCGACAAAAAAAATTCGGTGAGGTTTTGCCAAAACGCGTTCGAACCCAAAACACGGCCGCGGAACCGAATCCAAAACCAAAACACAAAACCCGAAAAATGTCCGGTGCACATCTCTAAATATACACATATACATACACACATTAACGCACATATATACACACAGATATACACAGACATACACATATACACACAGACATATACACACAGACACATAGGCGTGCGCACCGGGGGTGCCTGGTGCGCACAGGCACCCCCTAATGTCCGGCACCCCTGCACACAGGGAAGACAGTCTGGACCTTTTTTCCTGGGCCCTGACAGACCAGGTGGCCCAGGTGGCAGCAGAGTACATGTGAGCTGGCGAACAGGAGCAGTCCGTAATCAGACAGGGCAGGGAGCGATGCGCACAGTGCGCAGTAGTGAGTGACAGGCTCGACTGTGGCATTTAAAATGCAGCACCGGTCTCCAGCCAATCGGAGCTCTCGTAGCGGCAGCGAATCGGGAGCAGCGGCTCCTGATTGGCTGCCGGACCGCGCTTATGATTGGCTGGTGGCGGCGCCACATTTGAATTGCCGCCAGCGAGCTTGTCACTCTCACTACTGCGCAGCCGCCCTCAACGCTCTGTGCCCTGTCTGATTACTGACTGCCGCTGCTCCTGACCTCACTGTCCGCCGGCTCACATGCAGGTGAGAGGCTACCAGTGAACAGAGATGGGAGAGGGGAAGATTCTGAGAGACACAGATCGAAGTGCAGGGTGAGAGACAGAGTGAAAGGGGGGGGCAGGCTGAGAGGCACAGAGGGATGGGGTAGCCGGATAAGAGGCACAGAGTGAAGGGGGGCAGGCTGAGTGGCACAGGTGGAAGGGCGGTAGGCAGGCTGAGAGGCACAGAAGGAAAGGGTAGCCGGCTGAGAGGCACAGAGTGAAGGGTGGCAGGCTGAGAGGCACAGGTGGAAGGGCGGTGGGCAGGCTGAGAGGCACAGAAGGAAGGGGTAGCCGGCTGAGAGGCACAGAGTGAAGGGGGGGAGGCAGGCAGAGAGGCACAGAGTTAAGGGGGGCAGACTGAGAGGCACAGAGTGAAGGGGGGGCAGGGTGAGAGGCACAGAGTGAAGGAGTGGTAGGCTGAGAGGCACAGAGTGAAGGGGGGGCAGGCTGGTGCTAGCCACGCCCAATAGGTGGTGCTAGCTACTACCAATAGGCGGTGCTAGACTTGCCCCTCCGGCGTTGCACACCCAAATAAAATGTGCTGTGCATGCATATGCACAGACATACATAAACACACACATATACTCACACATACTGTATACAAAGATATATATTACACACACATATACACACAGACATACATAAGCACAATCATATATACACAGATATATACATGTATACACATAAACACACACATATGCACACACACATATATCATATACACATACCTCCCAACTGTCCCGATTTTCGCAGGACAGTCCCGTGTTTGGGGGACTGTCCCGCTGTCCCACCCGCGGGCCACAGTGTCCCGCGGTGGGGGTGGCAGTTGAGTGTCTCTATCACTCGCTGCCCTGCTTAGTAGAGCAGTGGTGAATAGACGCTGTGCGCACGCGCACAGCGTCTATTCACTAGAGACAGAGGGCGAGGGGGCATGCCAGCTGCTCACAGAGCGCTGGGCATGCCCCCTCAGTGACGAAAACGGGGGCGTGGCTCGTGACTGCGGGTCCTCCGTGAAGCCACGCCCCCTTTTGTAGGCCACGCCCCCTTTTCGGGAGCGCGCGTGTGTCCCTCTTCTGGTAGGGTAAAAGTTGGGAGGTATGTATACACACATTTACACACAAACACTCACATTTACTCAAACACACACATACATACATATAGACACACACACACACACACACACACACACACACACACACACACATATAAATACACAGTATACACAGACATAAACACATACGCACACATATACACAGTATACACACATTAATTCTCACCAAGAGGGCAGCAGCAGAGCAGCTTCTCATTCTAGCCTGAAAGGGCGGAGCTTCTATGTGATTGAACTCCGTGGGTAGAAGGAAAGGACTGAGGAAAGGGAAGGGGTGGCCACCACACTACCTGCATGTTTCATATCACTGAATGCAGATACCTGACAGCCAGGAAGGTTCTTCTGACAAGCCTACAAACCTCCCCTCATCCCTTACAACAAACCACACTACACTGCTCTGGACTCTCTGCACTGAATCAGTGACATAGAACATGCAGGCAGTGTGGTGGCCACCCCTTCCCTCTCTACCAATCATCTCCTCCTACCCGAGATCCGCTCTGTTACAGAGAGCCGGTGCCTTCTGTCCCCAGCGGCGCCTGGAGCTCAAGCTCCACTCGTTTCACTCTCTCTACGCCCATGCATGGAGTTTCATAAAATAAAGTTATTCTTTGCAATCTTTTGCGTCAGTGCCCATTTTTCTGAAAATATCACTAGAAAGATGGTGTTGGCAGCAGGTATATGGTGGCTTTGTGTGGGTACTGGTCTGCACACAATGGGATCTATTTTGGGTGCAGAGGTGTGCGCCCCCCCTTCCCCAGA
Source organism: Pseudophryne corroboree (assembly GCF_028390025.1). Classification (NCBI taxonomy): domain Eukaryota; kingdom Metazoa; phylum Chordata; class Amphibia; order Anura; family Myobatrachidae; genus Pseudophryne; species Pseudophryne corroboree. The sequence goes on along the minus strand of NC_086447.1, from coordinate 168,724,056 downwards.
GACCTGTGTTACCGCACACCCTGCACCTAATATAGACACGCCACTGCTAACTTGCTGTAATAAGGGCTCATTGTTTAGAAGGATGTATTCTCAGGGATGACCTTGAGATACTGTAGCTAACAGCACAGTGGTCACTTCCATTAGAAGTTTAATTTAGTTATTGCTCTTTCTCTGTGCACCTCTAGTAGCAGGAGGGTTAAATAACTAGGCAAACTCATTATACTAATGGCCTCGATCTTTTCCAGTTGTGGTTCATTTCAACAGGTGCTGCATAAACTTTATTGATTTCATGAGCCACAGTGCAATACTAAAATATACTGCTAATAACCCAGTATTTCTCACTCTGGTACCTAGGGTGCTTTTCAGTCTATAATAATGAGCCAATCGGAGGAAAGCAAAACTCACTGATGGTCTTTTGGAATCCACAGAAAAGGCAGTTATTTTTGGAAGGTAAACTTCAGCGGTAATTAAAGGTGCATGTTGACCTATTATAAGCTCTACGCTAGACAAACTGCTTACCAGCCAATTAAGAATCCAGTCACTTAACAAATTCCCCAACGTTTTTCACAAAAACATAGATATGGTGTGACAGCAGAATAAGAAAGCAGGTGAAGTAATCATCTCCGATTACATATTCCGCTAGAAAATTGAGATTTATAATTATAAAAATTCAAATATATATGTCACTATATTAGGGTACTGCAGTCACGAAGGATTTTAAGGTTAGTGTAGGTAACAAGTAAAAAAAGAAAAATCTTTAAAATACTGAGCAAATAAAGTGTTTGTATTGGACAGTAGGTGGCAGTAGTATCCAATGTTTCCCTTTTTCTTTTCCTATCACTTTTCATCATCTGTTCTCTACACTTGGGATGAACAAATTTTCTAGTAAACTAGAAAAAAAAGTGACAAATATCATGAAATTTGCACCTGCAAAAATCCTTGGGGGGGCTTAAAGCATTGAAGGTAAACTGCTCATACTATTTTGGTTCATTGGCTGGTATAACATAAAGTGTGAAGTCTTGCATGAAACATTGAACACCTGTGCAGGGAGGTGTGCAGGTGCAGCTGGGAGCACACAAAAGCAAGTGCGCGTAGAGCAGCTATACTTAGCAGTGGTACCAAGAGGCATGTTTGGAGTACCGCAACAATATGATGTGTCATGTAAATATTACTGCATGTCATATAGCCCTTCATGAGTTTGAGGCCAACTTCCATAGCACAGTAATACGTAGTTTGCTGAGTGACTGGATTACTAACCAGAATTTAAGTTGACTTCCTCTGTAGTATAATATTTTTATCATATTTAAGATAGGGCATGGAAATCGTGCAGCAACTGTGGTCCCATATGCAGCAGTTCTGCGAAAATATGCCAATGTCACATCCGCTGGGATTTGTACTGAGACACTAACCAGCAGTATCTCAGATGCGGCCACTTGCGTACAAAGACACAGCATTGGATGCACATCATCTGTGTACAGAATGTCCATCAGAAGTAAACCGCTGGAGCCATTGTAGCTGTGTACACAGACACAGTTGCATGCTCAGAAACGTCCCTGAACAGAGGCGTAACTAGGGTAGGGTGAGTGGGGCACGTGCCCTGGGTGCCTTGGCAGACCCAGGAGAGGGGGGCGCCGCCGGCGGCCAAGGCATCATGCCCCACTCGCCCCCGTCACGCCGAAATGTGAGGGGAGGAGAGCGCAGCGTCTCTCCCTCCCCTCACCGCGGCTGCCAGCAGTGCTGCGTGTGTCCGGTCTCCGGCGGCGTTAGCCAATCAGAGCTTGCAGACCGGCTCCTGATTGGCTGCCGGTCCGCGAGCTCTGATTGACTAGCGAACCGGCGCCACACAGCCGCCGCCGGAGACCTGGAGCGGTGAGGGGCAGGAGAGGCGCTGCGTTGCGCTGCGCTCTCCTCCCCTCACATAGAAGAGTGATAGCGCCGCAGCGGTGAGTGACTGACGGGGGAGGGGGGGGGAGAGGAGAGTCTTGTGTAACTGGCACTGTGGGGCATGTATCTGGCACTGTGAGGCAATGTAACTGGCATTGTGGGGCATGTATCTGGCACTGTGGGGCAATGTAACTAGCACTGTGGGGCAATGTAACTGGCACTGTGGGGCATGTATCCGGCACTGTGGGGCATTGTAACTGGCACTGCGGGGCATGTATCTGGCACTGCGGGGCATTGTATCTGGCACTGTGGGGCATGTAACTGACACTGTGGGGCAATGTAACTGGCACTGTTTGCCATTTTCAGTGGCCACACCCCTTCTGGAGTGTGGCCATGCCCATTTTTCGCACGCACATGCTTCTTTTGGTGTTTTTGTTTTTTTTGGGGGGAGGGGGGGCATTTTCCATCTTGCCCTGGGATCAGAAAACCCTAGTTACGCCTCTGTCCCTGAAACAATTCAAACTCCCCACTCCCCCTCCCCATTACCTCCTTCAGACACTCCCAGACTGTCAATCACACTGCATCCAAATTCTCACTGCAACTGCCATCAGTGAACCAGTGAACTAATGCACAGTGTGACTCGGGTCTGGGACTCAGGATAGACAGCAAAAAGGTCAACGCCAATTGGTCGACACACCTTAGGTCGACATGGACAAAAGGTCGACAGGAACAAGGTCGACTTGGAAAAAGGTCGACATGCGTTTTGGGGTTTTTTTGGTGTCGTTTTCTTCGTAGAGTGACCGGGAACCCCAATTAGTGCACCGCGTCCCCTCGCATGGCTCGCTTCGCTCGCCATGCTTCGGGCATGGTGCCTTCGCTCCGCTACCGCTTCGCTCGGCACAGATTACCGTTCCAATCGTAGTCCACGTGGATCGTTAAGTATGAAAAGGTTCCAAAAAAGAAAAAAATCGTGAAAAACTCATGTCGACCTTTTTCCATGTCGACCTTGTTCCTGTCGACCTTTTGTCCATGTCGACCTAAGGTTTGTCGACCAATTGGTGTCGACCTTCTTGCTGTCGATCTGGAGTCCGGATACCGTGTGATTCACATGCATCACCAGTACAAAAAATATTACCCAATCAGCATGGATGCCCCATAATGGAATGAAAGACTATATTATAGCACATACTATGCCAAATTAAAATGATGGTAATAGATAGCACTGGTGAATGAGGTATTTTTAAGTAAAAAAATCAAATTAAAAAACACAATGAAAACAATTATTCAAATACATAAGCAAATATACTAGCCAGTATCATAAATATATCACATTAGTGTTAATAAAAACCATCAAGTATAGCAGGGATTTATTTAAAGGAGTAATACAGAGATAACTATATTCAAGCTCTCAAATCTTAAGGTGTGTGCACACAGTGCAATATTACAGTACCTTGCGCACTCCCGTGGGGTTGGTATCGCAAGGTTAGATAGACTGTGCAGGAAAGTCAATTTTGACTATCTAGTACAAAGTATAGTAAAAATCGCCAATAGCCAAAATCGCAAGCACACAGTCAAAATCGCACACAAGTCAATATCTCACCATGTGTATGCACCTTTAGTATCAACAGCTGTTTTGTGCTTTATAAGTTGTGCAGTTGCTAATTAGCATCACAAAGCTTTGATTGCAGATAGATGTTAGTACATCAGCTGATATTTAGATGTAGCACTGAACATCCATTGTAAGGATATAAACCAAGTTTTTTTAGTAATTGTTCATAAATACCTCATTTGACTGCTATTCCTGGTCAGGTAATAGTTTCAATTCAGTCAGCAATGTGTCCAACATATCCTCCCGACTGCTGGTGCTAATCCAACGTATGCAGCCTTCTCCAGGAAGATGATAAACAACCCCTGCATTCACTAATTGTGGGGAAGTAAAGATACTGAAAAGTGAGTAGTCCGTCATTTAACACGTTTCTCCACCTTAAGTCACAAGCAGCGGCTTCCTCAGAATGTCAGTTACTAATCAATATTTGGCCAAGATTCACACACTCTTCTCCATTTCACTTTTTTTGGCCTCTTCATCTTCTAAAATAATCAGCATTTCAAGATTCTTTATATATGTGAACAGACATGCAGCACAAGTACTGCCTACTCCACCTTTATTATTATCATGGTGTCCTCAACCCTGGCTCCATGCCACACTACCACTTTAACAGCAAGGAAGGACAAGCTCAACCAAAAATTCAGGTTTCATCCTATGGGCAGGATGTACTAAGCATCTGTTCCGCGATGAGCAGTGACATGCGGTGAGGTAAGGTAGAGCCTTTCCTGTCATACTGTTTGTGCCAGAGTTTTGACTGTATAAAGTATATGTAAAATACAAAGAATGTATTAGAAAATAGGATTTTAATACCTACCGGTAAATCCTTTTCTCTTAGTCCGTAGAGGATGCTGGGGTCACATTCAGAACCATGGGGTATAGACGGGATCCGCAGGAGACATGGGCACTTTAAGACTTTCAAAGGGTGTGAACTGGCTCCTCCCTCTATGCCCCTCCTCCAGACTCCAGTTATAGGAACTGTGCCCAGGGAGACGGACATTTCGAGGAAAGGATTTATTGTTAAACCACGGTCAGCATCTTACCAGCTCACACCTCAAACATGCCGCAGAACGTGGCATTCAACAGAATACAAGCCAACGGCATGAACGATTGTATTCAACAGAATACAAGCCAACGGCATGAACCCACCTTTCTAGTAGAATGGGCCCTCACTGATTTCGGTAACGGCAATCCAGCCGTGGAATGAGCATGCTGAATTGTACCACAGATCCAGCGTGCAATAGTCTGCTTGGAAGCAGGGCACCCCATCTTGTTGGGAGCAAACCGGACAAACAGAGCCTCTGTTTTTCTAATCTGAGCCATTCTGGCGACATAAATCTTCAAAGCTCTGACCATCTCGAAACTTTGACTCAACGAAGATTAGTTCATGTGGAAAGATGAAACCACCTTCGGCAGAAATTGTTGACGTGTCCTCAATTCTGCTCTATCTTCATGGAAGATCAAATAAGGGCTCTTGTGAGCAGAGCCGGCCCTAACCAATATGATGCCCTAGGCAAGATTTTGGCTTGTGCCCCCTAGCACCACCGCTGGTTCCGCCTCTGACCTTCCACCTCTTTCCCAGCACCATCACCCCTCACCCATAGCAGTCCTTATTTTGGTGTTTGTACCCCCTATATTTTAAATAGGAACAGTTCGCACATTTGGCGCACAGCCCAAAAAGGGGTGTGTTTTTGCTGGCAAGGGGCATGGCCACACAATAGTAACCCCAATTCAAATTACGCCACACAGTACTGCAACTTTATTCACATTTGATCATGCGATAGTGTCCATAATTCACATTACATTCCACAGTAGTATCACTTTACCTTATAAACGTTACTCCTCACAGTAGAGCCCCTTATTCACATTACATCACACTGAATTGCTCCTTATTCACATTATACCACACCCTATTGCTCTTTATTCACATTAGACGACACAGTAGTGCTCTTTCTATATGCAATGCCACATAGTAGAGCACCTTATACACATAATGCCACAACATTAGTAATGCATTTATACACATAATTACGCACTGTAATGGCCCTTACACATTTGAGACACATTATTAATGTCCTTATAAACATAATGTGCCTTACACATTATGACGACCTTTATTAATGCCCTTTTACACATATTGTCCCTTACACATATGCCGCACATTATTAATGCCCTTATACACATAATGACACACATTATGCCCCCTACACATTTGCTGCACATTATTAGTGCCCCTATACACATAATGACACACATAGTGCCCCTTACACATATGTTGCACGTTATTAATGCATTTTTACATGACACACTTAATGCTCCTTACACATATTCTGAACACTACTGCACAACCAACCAACTCACATGCACACAGTACTCACACTGCCGCTAACACTGTGCCTCTGCTTGGATACATATGTGTTCTCATAATTCTTGCCTCAATGCTAACGTTGGGCACCTTTTTTTAATGAAAATGCATCTTATTTGCATTGCTATGTGGCTAGGATGCACAAGCTGCTTCTGCTGATTAAAATGATATGCAGCATGCCTATATACTGTGTGAGACTGTGGCTGTATCTGCATATGAAATGCTACATACAGAATATAGGCATGCCGCATATCATTTTAATCAGCAGAAGCTGCTGATGCCCCTAGGCATATCAAATGCCCTAGGCAATTGCCTAGTTTGCCTATGCCTATGGCCGGCTCTGCTTGTGAGACAAGGCCGCTAACTCAGACACTTGCATTGCAGAAGCCAAGGCCAACAGGATGACCACTTTTGAAGTGGAGAACTTCAACTCCACCTTCTGTAAAGGTGCAAACCAATGTGATGGAAGGAACTGCAACACCACATTAAGATCCCACGGTGCCACAGGAGGCACAAATGGAGGTTGGATGTGTAACAAGACTTTCCCAAAAGTCTGAACTTCTGGAAGGGAGGCCAATTGTTTCTGAAAGAAACCGATAAGGCTGAAAACTGTACCTTAATTGAGCCCAATTTTAGGCCCGCATCCACACCTGCTTGTAGAAAATGGAGAAAACATCCTAGCTGAAACTCTTCTGTAGGAGCCTTCTTGGATTCACACCAAGAACATATTTTCTCCACCACGGTGGCAACGTTTAGACAATACCCTTTTTCTGGCTTGAATAAGTGTGGTAATGACTTCACTGGGAATACCCTCACGGCTAGGATTTTGTGCTCAACAGCCAAGCCGTCAAACGTAGCCACGGTAAGCCTTGATACATGCACGGCCCCTGCCGTAGTAGGTCCTCGCGCAGAGGAAGAGGGCAGGGATCTCCTATGAGTAATTCCAGAAAATCTGGATATCAAGCCCTACTTGGCCATTCTGGGACCATGAGAATTGCTCGAATCTTTGTTCTTCTTATGATTTTTAGAACTTTTGGAATGAGAGGAAATGGAGAGAATCCATACACCGATTGAAAACCCACTGTGTCACCAGTGCATCCACTGCTATTGCTTGAGGGTCTCTCGACCTGGAACAATATCTCTGAAGCTTCTTGTTGAGACGAGATGCCATCATGTCTACTTGAGGAAACTCCCCAATGACTTGTCACCTCAGCGAAGAGCTCTTGGTAAAGGCCCCACTCTCCTGGATGGAGATCGTGTCTGCTAAAGAAGACCCTGGAATGAAGATTGCTGACAGAGCATTTGTATGTCTTTCCGCCCCGCGGAGGACCTTTGTGGCTTCTGCCATTGCCTGTCTGCTTTTTGTTCCGCCTCGGCGGTTTATGTACGCTACTGCTGTTACATCGTCCGACTGGATCAATGCGGGCAGATTGCGAAGAAGATGTTCCGCTTGCAGAAGGCCGTTGTAAATGGCCCTTAACTCCAGAACGTTTATGTGGAGACAAGTTTCTTGACTTGACCATCTTCCTTGGAAGATTTTCCTCCGTGTGACTGCACCCCTGCCTCGGAGGCTTGCATCCGTGGCTACCAAGATCCAGTCCTGGATCCCGAACCTGCGCCTCTCTAGGAGGTGAGAGCTGTGTAGCCACCACAAGAGTGAGATTCTGGTCTCAGAAGACAGGATAGTCCTTCGGTGCATGTGTAGGTGGGATCCGGACCACTTGTCCAACAGGTCCCACTGGAACACTCTGGCATGAAATCTGCCAATTGAATGGCCTCATAGGCCGCAACCATCTTTCCCAGCAACCGAATGCATTGACAGATTGACACGTTTGCTGGCTTCAGAACATGTTTGACCAGGCTCTGAAGTTCCAGAGCCTTTTTCCCTGGAAGAAAAACTCAGTAGTTCTGTGTACAGTATCCTTCCCAAAAAACGACAGTCGCGTTGTTGGAATTTGGAAAGTTTAGGAGCTAACCATATTCTTGAAGAACTGTCAGGGATAATGCAATGTTTTGCACCAACTGGTCCCTGGATCTCGCCTTTATCAGGAGATCGTCCAAGTACGGGATAATCATGACTCCATGCTTTTGAAGATGAACCATCATTTCCTCAATTATGTCGGTGAAAATCCTCGGAGCCGTGGATAGACCAAACGGCAACGTCCGAAACTGTTAATGACAATTCTGAATTGCAAACCTCAGTGACACAGAGGAAAATGTAAATCTGTAAGTAGGCATCCTTTATGTCTACCGAAACAATGAAACCTATTTCCACCAGACTGGAAATCACTGTCCTGAGAGATTCCATCTTGAATTCGAGTTTCTTTTGGTAGAAATCGAGGGATTTCCGTTTAGGATCGGCCTCTGTCCGGTCTCAGGACCACGAAAAAGGCTTGATTAAACGGCTTCACCCTATTGTGATGGGGGAACCAGGACAATGACATGATTCAGACGCAATTTTTGTATTGCGTCGCATACTACCTCCCTGTTCGGAGGAGAACTGGTAAGGCCGATTTGAAAAATCGTTGAGAGAAAACGTCTCGAAAACTGCCAGTTTTCCGAATGAATCCAGAACTGACTGAAGAGTTTATTTTTTTGTTTTTTTTTAGACGCGCCCCCACTGGTGCGGCCTCCCGCAAGAGAGCCCCAGCGGCATGCGGTGGATTCGACGGACGCAGAGGATGATTTCTGCACCTGTGCTCTGCGGACCTCTTCCCTCTTCCCTTTCCTAAACCTGCAAATAAAAGGGAATCTAACTTCTTGTGCATCTATTGGGTCGAGATGACGGCATCCGATAATGATGCGTCTTCATTCGCTGTGATTGACCATAGGGCCACAAGGTTGACTTACCTGCGGCCGTTGCTGAGATCAAATCAACTAGGCCATTACCAAACAAGGCTTCTCCTTCATAGGGAAGAGGCTTCATTTCTTCTTGGAGTCAGCATCAGCATTCCACTGGTGAATTCACAACGACCACCTAGCCGAGACCGCTATAGAAATGGCCTGTGAATCCAAGAGTCCAATTTCACCTGCAGTCTCACTTAAGCATGCTGCAGCGTCCTTGATATGACCCAACGTAAGGAGTATCTCATCTCCCTCCAGGGTATCTATATCGGACGACAAGGTATCCTATCATTTTTGAATACTACTACTCACCCATGCGCCTGCCATGGCAAGCCTAAGTAAGGTACCCGTAGTTACATAGCTAGGATATAGTGTAGCTTCCTGTATACGATCCACTGGATTTGTGACATGGTCCCATGCAGAGCAGGGAGTGACTCACACTTTATTCTGTCCGCGGCGGGAACGAATAACCATCGGAAGCCACCAGGATTCTTTCTCAAACAGGGCGCTCAGTACCTGAGATTAGCTATCCGTATATATCTATACATACATATACATATAAACATATATTAATCCACATACATACAGTATATAGACCCTCCGTCAGGAACAGCAGGGTTCTCTGTGACGTTAATACGTCCTTAATTGTACTGCACAATATTGGATCTAATCAGGAAACAATCTGGTCGACACATGAATCAGTATCCGTGTCGATATCAGGGAGTAGCAACTGGGCAAAATACCATTTTATGTTATTCATGTACTGAATATGTTAATCATGTACTGAATGCTCTTTTCTAATTTTGGATCTAAACTGGAATCACTATACAGTAGTGATGAGCGGATTCGGTTTTGCTCGGTTTTACTCAGTTCTCAAAACGGCATCTTATTGGCTCACGGATGTCACGTGTTTTGCATAGCCAATAAGATGCCGTTTTGAGAACCGAGTAAAACCGAATCCGCTCATCACTACTATACAGTAGTCCGTGTCCGTGTCGGAATCAGTATGTAACATTTCTAATCTCTTACTGATATGCTCCATATTTGCATTCAAGACATTCACCCAGTCAGGAGTCGGCGGTGCCGACACGGTCACCCCCCCATACGTCTGTTTCCCTAGTAAAGCTTCCGCCTGGGAAGAGCACTCAGCCTCAGACATGTCGACACACGTGTATCAAACACCAACAAACACACCAGCTTATATGAGACAGACCCACAGTAAGACTGTCAGATGGACACAGAGAGGATTTGTGCCAGCTCACAACTCAGCGCAATCATACAAAGCCTGTGAATAGACTCCTGATAACAGACTTGCAGCGCTTTTATCTGAAATACACTGCCCAAACTACACTGTGCCCCCCCCCCCCCTTTTTAGCACCCTGAGACTTGTGTCAGCAGTGAGGGAGGACCAGCATGCAGGAGAAAATGGCGCTGAGCTGTGCTGGCCAAGTGAGGAATAAGTCCCGCCCCCATAATGGCGCGCTTCTTCCTGCTCTTAAATAAATAATTAATGTCTCTGGCGGGGGTAGGACAGAGCCTAGGCACTAATGTCCCCTTCTGCCAGCCAAAAAGAGGAATTATACATGCTGCCCAGGGCACCCCCCCTTCCCCGCGCCCTGCACCCTGTAGTGCCTGTGAAACGGGAGCATGGCGCGCAGTGTTCTCGCCCGCCACGCGGTACCTCATAATGCCGTCACTGAAGTCTACTTTTCTTCTGCTACTTACCTGTCTTCTGACTTCTGGCTCTGTAAGGGGGTGACGGCAGGCTGCAGGAGTGAGCATCTGAGCGTACCCAGCGATCAAACCCTCAGGAGCTAATGGTGTCCTGTAGCCAGAAGCATAGCCCTTAAACTCACCAGAAGTGGGTCATAACTTCTCTCCCCTAAGTCCCACGAAGCAGGGAGACTGTTGCCAGCAGCCTCCCTGAAAATAAAAAACGTAACATAAGTCTTTTTCAGAGAAACTCAGTAGAGCTCCCCTGTAGTGTGTCCAGTCTCTCTGGGCACAATTCTAAAACTGGAGTCAGGAGGAGGGGCATAGAGGGAGGAGCCAGTTCACACCCTTTGAAAGTCTTAAAGTGCCCATGTCTCCTGTGGATTCCGTCTATACCCCATGGTTCTGAATGTGACCCCAGCATCCTCTAGGACGTATGAGAAATATGTTCTAAATATATGTTTGTATTGTTCTAATCATTTTTATAGTAAAAACTCTGGAGTATAATGTATATGACAGGTGAAGCAGTGCCTCCCCTGCCTCTCTTTTATGCACTTCTCTGATCAAAACTTACCAAATTTCAAGGTGTTTGTACTGCTGCACCTGTGTATAATAGTAATACCCACATGAACCCTTTGGCTCAAATATTGTGTGTAAATCTGGCTCTTGTACTAGCCAGTGCCTCCTGAGCCATTTACCTCACCACACATCCCTGGTGATGAGGTACAGTACATCCCACGACCTACCGCAACTATACTAATCGCATATGTACTTACATATGCGATTAGCAGTGCTATTTTACAGCAGGAACCAGCAGGAACTCAGCTCTTGAACCTCTCGTTAAATATGACATAATCAGGAACTGGGATCCTGAACCTTCCCTGGCCAAAATGTATTTTCCATAAGACAAGTTTTATTTTAAAGTGCCTTCTTTTGTAAAAACTCTATCTATTTATCTATAACTTTTTTAATAGTTCCACCCCCAGACCTGTAGTTCCTAAACGTATTTTTCCAGAAAAATAATACTGGCAATTAGTATCATAAAGGACACCTCTCCCTATAAGAGCTGTCCTTTGCGATGTCGGGATTTCTGGGTTTGAGCCCCAGGCGTCCCTCTGCGCATGCGCAGAGGATGTGGCGGCCATAGGGGATTCTGGGAAGGATCCGATTGGCTTCTGTAGGGTTACGCTAACTTTTTGACATTACTCTCCGCATCAAACCCTGGGATTCCTGATCTTAATTAGTGATGTGCACCGGACATTTTTCGGGTTTTGGGTTTTGGTTTTAGATTCGGTTCCGCGGCCGTGTTTTGGATTCGGACGCATTTTGGCAAAACCTCCCTGAAAATTGTTTGTCGGAATCGGGTGTGTTTTGGATTCGGGTGTTTTTTTACAAAAAAACCCTCAAAAACAGCTTAAATCATAGAATTTGGGGGTCATTTTGATCCCATAGTATTATTAACCTCAATAACCATAATTTCCACTCATTTCCAGTCTATTCTGAACACCTCACACCTCACAATATTATTTGTAGTCCTAAAATTTGCACCAAGGTCGCTGTGTGACTAAGCTAAGCGACCCAAGTGGCCGACACAAACACCTGGCCCATCTAGGAGTGGCACTGCAGTGTCAGACAGGATGGCATTTTCAAAAAATAGTCCCCAAACAGCACATGATGCAAAGAAAAAAAGAGGTGCACCAAGGTCGCTGTGTGACTAAGCTAAGCGACCCAAGTGGCCAACACAAACACCTGGCCCATCTAGGAGTGGCACTGCAGTGTCAGACAGGATGGCACTTCAAAAAATAGTCCCCAAACAGCACATGATGCAAAGAAAAAAAGAGGTGCACCAAGGTCGCTGGATGGCTAAGCTAAGCGACCCAAGTGGCCGACATAAACACCTGGCCCATCTAGGAGTGCCCCTGCAGTGTCAGGCAGGATGGCACTTCAAAAAATAGTCCCCAAACAGCACATGATGCAAAGAAAAAAGAAGAGGTGCACCAAGGTCGCTGGATGGCTAAGCTAAGCGACCCAAGTGGCCGACACAAACACCTGGCCCATCTAGGAGTGGCACTGCAGTGTCAGACAGGATGGCACTTCAAAAAATAGTCCCCAAACAGCACATGATGCAAAGAAAAAAAAGAGGTGCACCAAGGTCGCTGTGTGACTAAGCTAAGCGACCCAAGTGGCCAACACAAACACCTGGCCCATCTAGGAGTGGCACTGCAGTGTCAGACAGGATGGCACTTCAAAAAATAGTCCCCAAACAGCACATGATGCAAAGAAAAGAAGAGGTGCACCAAGTCGCTGTGTGACTAAGCTAAGCGACCCAAGTGGCCGACACAAACACTTGGCCCATCTAGGAGTGGCACTGCAGTGTCAGACAGGATGGCACTTCAAAAAATAGTCCCCAAACAGCACATAATGCAAAGAAAAAAAGAGGTGCACCAAGGTCGCTGGATGGCTAAGCTAAGCGACCCAAGTGGCCGACATAAACACCTGGCCCATCTAGGAGTGGCACTGCAGTTTTCTAGCGAGAAGATGAGTGCTTCCTTTCTCATGTGAATCTGAACCACTAGCCATGAACATAGGCCAGGGCCTCAGCCGTTCCTTGCCACTTCGTGTCGTAAATGGCATATTGGCAAGTTTACGCTTCTCCTCAGACGCTTTTAATTTAGATTTTTGGGTCATTTTACTGAACTTTTGTTTTTTGAATATTACATGCTCTCTAGTATGACATTTGGCATCGGCCTTGGCAGACGACGTTGATGGCATTTCATCATCTCGGCCATGACTAGTGGGAGCAGCTTCACCACGAGGTGGAAGTGGATCTTGATCTTTCCCTATTTTACCCTCCACATTTTTGTTCTCCATTTTTTAATGTGTGGAATTATATGCCAGTAATATATCAATATCAATGGCCTACTGTACCGTACTGCTATATATTATATACTGGTGGTCAGCAAAATTATGCACTGTCCTCCTACTACTGCGCACAACAACTAAAATGCACCACAGGTATGGATGGATAGTATACTTGACGACACAGAGGTAGGTAGAGCGGTGGACTACTGTGGTCTCTTTATCGAGGCAACGCAGGAAGGAATATCTCCAAGATGTATGAACAACACAGCTGCCAGAGTAGGAGAGAGAAAACGTCCCCCCTCTGGTGATCCCTGCAAGTGCCGTAGCACATCAGTGTTAGGCTGATGCACTGCGTCTTTCCTCCCCTAGCCCCAATAGGCTTACCTGAGATCTGGACAACTTTATGCAGATGTACCAGCACGGACACTGCCACGGTACAGTATACATAACAACAGGTAAGCCTGCTGATATATGAAGAAATCAGCCACAAAAGTGTGCTTACTTTTTTCTAGCAACTTCTGCATGATATCTTCCACCACACAATAGCATGGTGATGTGAAAACATTAGATGTTTGCAGATGTCATAGGGAAAAGTGATTTTCTCTACGTTATCTGCTATCATATATACAGATATTCATTATAGTGTAAAGGCCGATACACGCGGTGAGATTCGGGCTATGCCTGATTCTCACTATGCGACAGGGGCTAGGTCGGCATCGCAAGCACATAATGAGTGTTCATGCGATACTGACTATGGGGGTAATTCCAAGTTGATCGCAGCAGGAAATCTTTTAGCAGTTGGGCAAAACCATGTGCACTGCAGGGGAGGCAGATATAACATGTGCAGAGAGAGTTAGATTTGGGTGTGGTGTGTTCAATCTGCAATCTAAATTGCAGTGTAAAAATAAAGCAGCCAGTATTTACCCTGCACAGAAACAAAATAACCCACCCAAATCTAACTCTCTCTGCACATGTTATATCTGCCCCCCTGCAGTGCACATGGTTTTGCCCAACTGCTAAAAGATTTCCTGCTGCGATCAACTTGGAATTACCCCCTATGTGCGATTTTGGCTAAGTGTCAATTTTGACTATCTCTTCTATAGAGATAGTCAAAATTGACTTGCCCGCACAATCTATATAGGCTTGAAATGCCGACTGCACAGGACCGCACATCGGCATTGAATCGGGATCGCAAGGTGAAAGTCACCTTGCGATTTGCACAAACTTTTCTTATGATTTTGACTATATAGTCAAAATCGTAAGAAAATATCTCACCATGTGTACACACCATAAGATAGCTCTGGTTATAGCGCATTTCACACTTACCACCTTGTACTGTCTCCCAAAGGCCAGAGTACATAAATGTGATTTTTGTATCCACCATAAAACACCAGGAAAAATTTGTATAACTAGATCTTCATATAAATGAACCTGTTGCAAAACTGTTTTACATTATTCATGTTTGCATTGCTGTGTTGTTTTATTGATTTACTGTATGTGATTGTGAATAACTAATTAAAATCAAGAATTATTAAAAAATGATTTGAGTTTAGTACTAAAATTGTGGCAAAATATAAATTAAATACCAATTAGATGATACAATTCTAGCAAAGTTTTCTGCAGGCCTGAAGAAGGAAACTATTCCAAAGGACTTATCACGTCTTAACTAGTGATGAGCGGGTTCGGTTTCTCGGAATCCGAACCCCCCCCCCGAACTTCACCCATTTTACACGGTTCCGAGGCAGACTCGGATCCTCCCGCCTTGCTCGGTTAACCGGAGCGCGCCCGAACGTCATCATCCCGATGTCGGATTCTCGCGAGATTCGTATTCTATATAAGGAGCCGCGCGTCGCCGCCATTTTCACTCGTGAATTGGAGATGATAGGGAGAGGACGTGCAGCGTTCTCTCAGTTTCTGTGTTCAGTGTGCTGCAAATATCTGTGCTCAGTGTGCTTGCAAATATCTGTGCTCAGTGTGCTTGCAAATATCTGTGCTCAGTGTGCTGAAAATATCTACGTTCTCTGCCTGAAAAATGCTCCATATCTGTGCTGCATTGTAGTATAGGAGGACAGTGCAGAATTTTGCAGACCAGTGACCACCAGTATTATGTAGCAGTACGGTACAGTAGTCCACTGCTGTACCTACCTCTGTGTCGTCAAGTATACTATCCATCCATACCTGTGGTGCATTTTAGTTGTGCGCAGTATTATATAGTAGGAGGACAGTGCAGAATTTTGCTGACCACCAGTATATAATATGTAGCAGTACGGTACAGTAGGCCACTGCTCTACCTACCTCTGTGTCGTCAAGTATACTATCCATCCATACCTGTGGTGCATTTTAGTTGTGCGCAGTATTATATAGTAGGAGGACAGTGCAGAATTTTGCTGACCACCAGTATATAATATATAGCAGTACGGTACAGTAGGCCACTGCTCTACCTATCTCTGTGTCGTCAAGTATACTATCCATCCATACCTGTGGTGCATTTTAGTTGTGCGCAGTATTATATAGTAGGAGGACAGTGCAGACTTTTGCTGACCACCAGTATATAATATATAGCAGTACGGTACAGTAGGCCACTGCTCTACCTACCTCTGTGTCGTCAAGTATACTATCCATCCATACCTGTGGTGCATTTTAGTTGTGCGCAGTATTATATAGTAGGAGGACAGTGCAGAATTTTGCTGACCACTAGTATATATATAGCAGTATGGTACAGTAGTCCATTGCTCTACCTCTGTGTCGTCAAGTATACTACAAAAGTTCAGTAAAATGACCCAAAAATCAAAATTAAAAGCATCTGATGAGAAGCGTAAACTTGCCAATATGCCATTTATGACACGGAGTGGCAAGGAACGGCTGAGGCCCTGGCCTATGTTCATGGCTAGTGGTTCAGATTCACATGAGGATGGAAGCACTCATCCTTTTTCTTGAAAACTGCAGTGCCACTCCTAGGTGGGCCAGGTGTTTGTGTCGGCCACTTGGGTCACTTAGCTTAGTCACACAGCTACCTCATTGCACCTCTTTTTTTCTTTGCATCACGTGCTGTTTGGGGACTATTTTTGAAATCTGCCATCCTGTCTGACACTGCAGTGCCACTCCTAGATGGGCCAGGTGTTTGTGTCAGCCACTTGGGTCGCTTAGCTTAGCCATCCAGCGACCTTGGTGCACCTCTTTTTTTCTTTGCATCATGTGCTATTTGGGGACTATTTTTTAAATCGGCCATCCTGTCTGACACTGCAGTGCCACTCCTAGATGGGCCAGGTGTTAGTGTCGGCCACTTGGGTCGCTTAGCTTAGCCATCCAGCGACCTTGGTGCACCTCTTTTTTTCTTTGCATCATGTGCTGTTTGGGGACTATTTTTTAAATCGGCCATCCTGTCTGACACTGCAGTGCCACTCCTAGAAGGGCCAGGTGTTTGTGTCGGCCACTTGGGTCACTTAGCTTAGTCACAGCTACCTCATTGCACCTCTTTTTTTCTTTGCATCATGTGCTGTTTGGGGACTATTTTTTAAATCTGCCATCCTGTCTGACACTGCAGTGCCACTCCTAGATGGGCCAGGTGTTTGTGTTGGCCACTTGGGTCGCTTAGCTTAGTCACACAGCTACCTCATTGCGCCTCTTTTTTTCTTTGCATCATGTGCTGTTTGGGGACTATTTTTTAAATCTGCCATCCTGTCTGACACTGCAGTGCCACTCCTAGATGGGCCAGGTGTTTGTTTTGGCCACTTGGGTCGCTTAGCTTAGCCATCCAGCGACCTTGGTGCACCTCTTTTTTTCTTTGCATCATGTGCTGTTTGGGGACTATTTTTTAAATCGGCCATCCTGTCTGACACTGCAGTGCCACTCCTAGATGGGACAGGTGTTTGTGTCGGCCACTTGGGTCGCTTAGCTTAGTCATCCAGCGACCTCGGTGCAAATTTTAGGACTAAAAATAATATTGTGAGGTGTGAGGTGTTAAGAATAGACTGGGAATGAGTGGAAATTATGGTTATTGAGGTTAATAATACTAAGGGATCAAAATAACCCCCAAATTCTATGATTTAAGCTGTTTTTGAGGGTTTTTTGTAAAAAAAAAAAAACGAATCTAAAACACACCCGAATCCGACAAAAAATTTTCAGGGAGGTTTTGCCAAAACGCGTCCGAATCCAAAACACGGCCGCGGAACCGAATCCAAAACCAAAACACAAAACCCGAAAAAATTCCGGTGTACATCACTAGTCTTAACACACTTAAGGGTTTATTTAACATTGGCAGTACATATAATTATATACAGTATCTCAGGAATACTGTACATAATGAAGCACTGCTGCAATTTACCATACCAAGGCTGTACCACAAAGCTGGCGGAAAGCCTCCCTCTGCACTAAGCATTTTCCTTCTGCAGGCAGCCTAACTCTGCTGGTAAAAGAAAAATAAATATTGTTCACTTCTTTCTTATACTGTGCACATGCATGGTTAACATTAGCAGATAAGCATTGTGCCCTTACCCAGCGCAGCCTTTGTGGCAGCCCCCGGATCCCATTGTGAATGTAAGGTACAGTAACACCATCCTGAGATCAGAGGCAGATTTAGTGGTCAAGTCGCCCATAGGCACAATAATATTGCCCCCCCCCCTCCCATTTACAACTACACTCAGCCTCCATGGCCACCCCACACCCTAGTACAGGTGACTCTACAGTAGAGGAGGCCCCCAGGGTCTGCCCATAGAACCTTTTGCATGCTGCACTCACCCCAGGGTCTGCTTCACCACCCTCACCACCCTTTTCTTTTTGCCGATGGCCTCGGGTACCTTCTCCAGCAGCTCGGTGAGGGCAGTCCTGTCCTCTCGGGGGGTTACCAGGCTCCTGCTCGGGGGTCCATGGCAGGAACCATTGGTCATGCTGTTGCTGGCATCCTCCTCAATGCTCAACACTTTATGCCAGCGTTGCCACACCAGCACCTCTAGCCAGCCACTCTTCTGTGCCGGGAACCCGGTGCCACCACCTCTACGGCCATATTTCCTGATCCCACACCTTGTGTCCCAATCTACAGCTGCTCTGATGGGAGGAGGAGAAGTTTCTGTGCTGTGCAGCCCCCAGCAATGCTGCCCCAAGGTTCTGCAGTGTTGCCGGCAGAGAGGAGGGGACCCAGATGGAGGAGTCTGCACACAAATCTCCTCCTCTCTTAAAACACCTGGACACGTCGTACCCATTTTTTGGCCATGCTGAAGCTATTGGATACATACTTGGATGCTGTTTCCCATGCCCCGACAACATATATTTTCCTGGGAATGCCGAAACTCCAGCGGCCAGTGGGGGATATTCAGGTTTGTTAGGAAACCAAAGAAGTAATTGGGCAAAACCATGTTGCACTGCTGGTAGGGCAGATGTAACATGTGCAGAGAGATTTAGCTTTATCAGGGGCAAATCCAGAGGGGTTTGGGAGGTGGGGGCAAATAGTGTGATTGCCCCTCCCCCTCCCTCCCCCCACCTGCACAGACAGAGACATGTTGCTACAAAGCGGGCAGTTAACTCTTTAGCCTCACTACAGCCCAGTGATAGAGGCTACTACTGCTGTCAGGTAGGTCGGGGTGGCACTGCAAGGGGGGGAGGGTATTAATTATTCAGGCCCATGTCTGATGGAGGGGCCCAGTAGGGGCCCATGTCCCCACCCCCTTACCTGACAACAGCAACTGCAGCTCTTCTCCTCAACCTAGCAGACACTGCTGTGTACTGGGCTGCAGTGTGGCCAGGGAGGTGCATAAAATATATTTTTTTCTAAGGGTGCTTGGCTACACCTCCTGTGATTAGGCTACTGCCTTGGGTGTGGGGAGGCAAGCAGGTGACTCGGGCCCCTGTCGGATCCTTCCTACAAGTCAAACCCGGTTAATCTGTACTCGCCCCCTCTCGGCAGCCATGGAGAATTCCGCTGTATTGAGTGCCTAATTCATAGATATACAGTAAAGGTAATGCAGATGCGTCTTTGTGCTCAGCAGCTGCACTAAAATATGCAAAAGCCATCTTGTGTTTAAAGAGGCTTTTTTGTAGGCTTCTTTGACCTGTTGCCTGTGGCCAAGTGGCATGTGGTGGGGTGAGGCAGCTGAGACAGAGCCTTTCCTGTCATACTTATGTTTAAACGAGAGTTCTGACTATATAAGAGTCATTATATATATTTAAGAGTTTGAGAGTGTGGGCTGGCTCCTCCCTCTATGCCCCTCCTACCAGACTCAGTCTTGAAACTGTGCTCGAGGAGACGGACATCTTCGACAGAAGGATTTAACACATACAGTATAGTGGCGAGATTCATACCAGCTCACACACAGAAAGCAAACCAAGCTAACAAGCTTAGAAACTCAGCAACCGCTGAAACAGTACTTAACCAAGTAACAATGCAGTACTTAACTAAAAACAGAGTTGTACTGAACCAGAAAACCACTACAGGAAAATGAAGCGCTGGGCGGGTGCCCAGCATCCTCTTCAGACTACAAGAAAAGGATTTACCGTAGGTAATTAAAATCCTATTTTTTCTTACGCCCTAGAGTATGCTGGGGTCTACATTAGTACCATGGGGATGTACCAAAGCTCCCAGAACGGGAGGGAGAGCGTAGAAGCTCCTGCAGAGCTGATTGACCAAACTTAAGGTCCTCAGAGGCCAAAGTATCGAACTTGTAGAACTTAGCGAACGTGTTCGACCCTGACCAAGTAGCTGCTCGGCAGAGTTGTAAAGCCGAGACATCCTGGGCAGCCACCCAGGAAGAACCCACCTTACGAGTAGAGTGGGCCTTAACAGAAGTAGGACATGGCAAGCCTGCCGTAGAATATGCATGCTGGATAGTGAACCTGATCCAGCGAGAGATTGTCTGCCTAGAAGCAGGACACCCAATTTTCTTGGGGATCATACAGGACAAACAGAGAGTCCGATTTCCTGTGACGAGCAGTCCTCCTCACATAGATTTTTAGAGCCATTACAACATTTAAGGACTTTGAAGAAATTGAGGAGTCAGTCGCAACTGGTTGGTTGCCAACTAGGTTGGTTGATATGAAATGCCGATACAACCTTCGGAAGAAACTGCTGACGTGTCCGAAGCTCAGCTCTATCTTCATGGAAGATCAAGTATGGGCTTTTACATGACAAAGCCCCTAATTCCGACACACGCCTAGCAGAAGCTAAGGCCAGCAAAATGACAGCCTTCCACGTGAGAAACTTGACCTCAACCTCCTGTAGAGGCTCAAACCAGTCCGACAGAAGGAACTGCAACACCACGTTAAGATCCCATGGCACCATAGGCGGTACAAAGGGAGGTTGGATGTGCAGATCTCCCTTCAAAAAAGTCTGAACCTCAGGGAGGGCAGCCAACTGTTTCTGGAAGAAAATAGATAGGGCCGAAATTTGGACCTTTACGGATCCCAACCTCAGGCCCATATCCACACCTGCTTGCAGGAAGAGGAGAAAACGTCCCAGTTGAAACTCCACCGTAGGAAAGCTCTTGGACTCACACCAAGATACATATTTTTTCCAAATACGATGGTAATGATTAGACGTGACTCCTTTCTTAGCTTGTATCAGGTTAGGAATAACCTTGTTCGGAATGCCCTTCCGAGCTAGTATCTGGCGTTCAACCTCTATGCCGTCAAACGTAGCCATGGTAAGTCTTGATAGGCGAACGGCCATTGCTGCAGCAGGTCCTCCCGAAGAGGAAGAGGCCTCGGCTCTTCTAGCAGTAGATCCAGAAGATCCGCATACCAAGACCTTCTTGGCCAGTCTGGAGCAATGAGGATCACTTGAACCCTTGTTCTCCTTATGAGCTTTAGCACTCTTGGAATGAGTGGGAGTGGTGGAAACACGTACACCGACTGGAATACCCACTAGGGCATCCACCGCTACTGCTTGCGGGTTCCTCGACCTAGAACAATATCGCCGAAGCTTCTTGTTGACACAAGGGGCCATCATGTCTATTTTGGGTACACCCCAAAGATCTGTTACTTCCCTGAACACCTCCAGATGGAGACCCCACTCCCCTGGATGGAGATCGTGTCTGCTGAGGAAGTCTGCTTCCCAGTTGTCTACTCCCGGATTGAAGATTGCTGACAGCGCCAACCCGTTGTTTTCTGCTCAGAGGATAATTCTTTTTACCTCTGAAATTGCAACTCTACTCTTCATTCCGCCCTGTCGGTTTATGTAAGCCACTGTTGTTACATTGTTTGACTGCACTTGAATGGCACGATTTCTCAGAAGATGTGCCGCTTGGAGAAGATCGTTGTAGACGGCTCTTAGTTCCAGAGTGTTTATCGGCAAGCTGTCTTCCAGACTTGACCACCTTCCTTGGAAGATTTCCCCTTGAGTGACTGCGCCCCAGCCCCGGAGACTTGCATCCGTGGTTAGAAGGATCCAGTCCTGAATCCCGAACCTGCGGCCCTCCGGAAGGTGAGGTAATTGTAGCCACCAGTGGAGTGGAATCCTGGCCTCTGGCAACAGACGTATTCTCTGGTGCATGTGTAGATCCTGACCACTTGTCCAGGAGATTCAGTTGGAAGGACTGAGCATGAATCCTCCTGTACTGCAGAGCCTTGTAAGAGGCCACCATCTTCCCCAGAAAGCGAATGCACTGATGAACCGACACCCGTGCTGGCTTCAGGACATCCCGGACCATTGTTTGTATCACCAACGCTTTTTCCTCTGGAAGAAACACCCTCTGCACTTCCGTGTCGAGGATCATTCCCGGAAAGGACAACCTCCTGGTTGGTTCCAAATGTGATTTTGGAAGATTCAGGATCCAACTGTGTTCCCTGAGTAGATGGGTCGTGAGAACTATTGACTGTAACAGCTTCTCCTTGGACAATGCTTTCTCAGCAGATTATCCAGATATGGTATTATGTTCACCCCCTGTCTGCGGAGGAGAACCATCATTTCCGCCATCACCTTGGTAAATACCCTCGGTGCTGTGGAGAGGCCGAATGGCAGGGCCTAGAATTGAAAATGACAGTCCAACAGTGCGAATCGGAGATAAGCTTAATGCGGCGAACAAAATGGAATTTGGAGTTACGCATTCTTGATACCCAGGGATACCAGGAATTCCCCCACCTCCAGACCTGATATCACCACCCTTAGAGACTCCATTTTAAACTTGAACTACCTCTGGAAGTGGTGTAGCGATTTTAAGTTCAGAATGGGCCTGACTGAACCATCCGGTTTCGGTACCATGAAAAGGTTCGAATAGATACCTTTGTTTTGCATATGGGGAGGAACTGGTACAAAAACCTGTGCCTCCATCAACTTCTAGATGGCATCCTTTAGGATAGTCCTGTCTGCCAGCAAAGCTGGCATGCCTGATGTGAAGAACCAGTGAGAAATTCCAGCATGTACCCCTGAGATACAATATCTTGCACCCAGGGATCGAGACCGGATGACACCCAGACGTGACTGAAATGCCTGAGTCTCACCCTCACCAGTCCCACCTCCAGGCCGCATGGTCCACCATCATGTGGTGGACTTTGGCTTACCCGAAGTAGGTTTCTGTTCCTGAGAACCCGCCGCAGCAGGTTTCTTGGATTTTGGCTGACCTCCTCTAAAGAAGGTGTTAGACGGCTTGGCCTTTCTTGCTTTGCAGTCCGAAAGGACTGAGATGTAGCTGAAGAAAAGGGTTTCTTCGTAGCAGGTGCAGCTGAGGGAAGAAAAGGAGACTTACCCGCTGTAGCGGTGGAAATCCATTCATCCAGCGCTTCCCCAAAGAGAGCCTGACCTGTGTAGGGTAGGGGCCCTCATTCCGAGTTGATCGCTCGCTAGCTGCTTTTAGCAGCATTGCAAACGCTAAGCCGCCGCCCTCTGGGAGTGTATCTTAGCTTCGCAGAAGTGCGACCGAAAGGTTAGCAGAACAGCTCCAAAATATTTTCATGCAGTTTCAGAGTAGCTGCAGACCTACTCCTAGCTTGCGATCACTTCAGTCTATTTAGTTCCTGTTTTGACATCACAAACACGCCCTGCGTTCGGCCAGCCACTCCCCCATTTCCCCAGGCACGCCTGCGTTTTTACCTGACACGCCTGCGTTTTTTTAGCACACTCCCGGAAAATGGTCAGTTACCTCCCCGAAACGCCTCTTTCCTGTCAATCACTCAGCGGTCAGCAGTGCGACTGGAAAGCGCCGCTAGACCTTGTGTGAAACTGCATAGTTTTTTGTGAAAGTCCTTTGCGTGTGCGCACTGCGGACCATACGCATGCACAGAAATGCCGATTTTTAGCCTGATCGCTATGCTGCGAATAATGGCAGCTAGCGATCAACTCGGAATGATCACCAGGGTCTCCACATCTCTCCTGGATTCCGCATCAGCAGACCACTGGCACAGCCAAAGTCCCCTATGAGCTGAGACAGACATGGAAGATATCCCTGCAGCCATGGAACCCAGGTCTTTCATTGATTCCACCATAAATCCTGCAGAATCCTGAATGTTACATAAAAACAATTCGACATCGCTTTTATCCATTTTATCCAAATCCTCAAGTAACGTGCCTGACCACTTTACTATAGCCTTGGAAATCCATGCACTGGCAGTAGTAGGATGTAGTATTGCCCCTGAAGCCGTGTATATGGATTTGAGTGTAGTGTCGATTTTAAGGGGGTAGATCCTGGAACAGGTAAAAGCACCTTTTTTGAGAGTCTGGATAAAGACGCGTCAACTATGGGTGGGTTTTCCCATTTTTTCCTATCCTCCTCAGGGAAGGGGAAAGCAACCAGAGCCCACCTAGGGATCTGGAATTTTTTCTCCGGGTTTTCCCATGCTTTCTCAAAAATAGCATTTAATTCTTTAGACGCAGGGAAGGTTAGCAAGGCTTTCTTATTGTCAGTGAAGTAAGCCTCCTAAACCTGTTCTGGTGTTGTATCAGCAATATTCAACACATTCCTAATAGCCTCTATCATCAACTGCACCCCTTTTGCAAGAGATGCCGCCCCCAGCAGCATATCCCCCTCACCGTCTGCTGTGTCAGAATCGGTATCCGTGTCATCTTGCAT
Organism: Pseudophryne corroboree; assembly: GCF_028390025.1. Classification (NCBI taxonomy): domain Eukaryota; kingdom Metazoa; phylum Chordata; class Amphibia; order Anura; family Myobatrachidae; genus Pseudophryne; species Pseudophryne corroboree. The sequence goes on along the minus strand of NC_086447.1, from coordinate 168,699,794 downwards.
AATCTGGGCAAGATCACGTTTGTGGGAACATACAGTAGGGGGTCCTGAGGTAACAGAACTGGGCCAAACTGCTATAGAGTTCTGTAAAACCTGAATCACAGATTCATACTGTGCAACCCTAATAGAAATCTGAGAAATCATAGTTTTAATATAGGATAACCATTCCGGCTCCCTTGCTGGTATCTGCGCTAAGACAGTGCAATCCTGATTACATGGAATGGGATCATCCTGAGAGGAAATATCCTCTGCAGCATATGACACAGAGTCCCTGGACATACAGATGTAGCCACCTTTATCTTGACTGATTCTTCGCCTAGACAGACGTTTAGTCACGCTAAGGCGATAGCTTAGCTTGCTGAGTTTAATCACAGGCAGGCGCGTTGAGGCGATTCTAGATACTCAGCATGCATTACACATCTCCACCACTGGGTGGCTAATGCTCCACTAATCCAGTACTTTCGATCGTATAGCGGTGGATTGATCTACAGCTCTGGCAAATGGTCAGTGACGACTGTAATGTTAATAGATGGTGACCAATGGTCCGAGTCCCAGTATGTTCTTCTAGTGTACTAATTAGCACGAACAGCTTGTAACATACAGTGGCAAGTTTAATCTTTCTAAGTATAATGGAGAGATAAAAGCTCCTCTCTAAGTTCCTAGATGCCAAATCACCGTCCTTAGTATCTCTGTACAGTATGTTCTACTAGTGTACTAATTGCACGAACAGCTTTTAAATGGATGCCAAATCACCGTACTTAGTATCTCTGTACAGTATGTTCTATTAGGGTACTAATTAGCACGAACAGCTTGTAACGTACAGCGGCAAGTTTAATCTTTCTATGTATAATGGAGAGAGATAAAAGCTCCTCAGTAAGTTCCTGGATGCCAAATCACCGTACTTAGTATCTCTGTACAGTATGTTCTATTAGGGTACTAATTAGATGTTCGTGCTAATTAGTACACTTGCCACTGTATGTTACAAGCTGTTCATGCTAATTAGTACACTAGTAGAACATACTGTACAGAGATACTAAGTACAGTGATTTGGCATCCAGGAACTTAGGGAGGAGCTTTTATCTCTCTCCATTGTAATCTTTCTAAGTATAATGGAGAGAGATAAAAGCTCCTCCCTAAGTTCCTGGATGCCAAATCACTGTCCGTAGTATCTTTGTACAGTATGTTCTACTAGTGTACTAATTAGCACGAGCAGCTTGTAACATACAGTGGCAGGTTTGATCTTTCTATGTATAATGTAGAGAGATAAAAGCTCCTCCTTAAGTTCCTGGATGCCAAATCACAGTACTTAGTATCTCTGTACAGTATGTTTTAATAGTGTACTAGTGTACTAATTAGCACGAGCAGCTTGTAATGTACAGTGGCAAGTTTAATCTTTCTATGTATATTGGAGAGAGATAAAAGCTCCTCTGTAAGTTCCTGGTTGCCAAATCACCATCCTTAGTATCTCTGCATAGTATTTTCTATTAGGGTACTAATTAGCATGAACAGCTAATTAGTACCCTAATAGAACATACTGTACAGAGATACTAAGTACGGTGATTTGGCATCCAGGAACTTAGGGAGGAGCTTTTATCTCTCTACATTATACATAGAAAGATTAAACTTGCCGCTGTATGTTACAAGCTGTTCGTGCTAATTAGTACCCTAATAGAACATACTGTACAGAGATACAAAGTACGGTGATTTGGCATCCAGTTAAAAGCTGTTCGTGCTAATTAGTACACTAGGAGAACATACTGTACAGAGATACTAAGGACGGTGATTTGGCATCTAGTAACTTATAGAGGAGCTTTTATCTCTCTCCATTATACATAGAAAGATTAAACTTGCCACTGTACGTTACAAGCTGTTCGTGCTAATTAGTACACTAGTATAACATACTGTACAGAGATACTAAGGACGGTGATTTGGCATCTAGGAACTTAGGGAGGAGCTTTTATCTCTCTCCATTATACTGAGAAAGATTACAATGGAGAGAGATTAAAGCTCCTCCCTTAGTTCGTGGATGCCAAATTACTGTACTTAGTATCTCTGTACAGTATGTAGAGTCCCAAGTTTGAGTCCAAAAGTTGTTCCCGTGACATTCACTTTATTATTTTTTTTTCTTTGTTATACATTCAATGAAAGGGTGCACACAGGTTTCACATAAATCAAAGTAAATCTGCAGCAGCGATTCATCCTGCTATATACAAATACACAGTGGTAATGAGTATAAATTAGTGTATTCCGACGCAACTAACTGAGCAACATAGTACTGTAGATCGTGGGCATTTGTGTATTCTACCTGACCTGAACTCCCTCCCTGTCCACTGCATGACCTGTGCAGGCTCCCAGGGGGGAAGGGCGATGGGGGTAGGGAGAGGCGGTGGAAAATACCGTGCTTTTGAAATACAAGTATTAGCGTCCGAGTCCCCTAAGGCATAAACCAACACTAATGGGAAGGAAGTGCCAATCTTTTTTTTAATGTGTTCCTGTAACTTTAACTTTATTATTATTTTTCTTTGTTTACATTCAATGGAAGGGTGCACACAGGTTTCACGTAAATCAGAGTGGACGGGGGATTTTCCTACATACAGTAGTATACTTTCGCACATGTCTTGTAACCTGATCGGAACTCCCTCCCTGTCTACTGCATGTACTTTGCAGGCTCCCAGGGGGGAAGGGGAAAGTGGGATGGGGGTAGGGCGAGGCAGTGGAAAATACCGTGTTCAAAGAAAAGGCATAATCAAAACCATGGGGAACTTTGCGGTGTATCGTTATGTGCATAGACCTCGCTTATCCCTATCACCCCTGTGTATTTTAGCTAGGGGATTCTGACGCTCCTTCAGCATTGCCCCGTAGCCTGCAAAATCTGTGCTGTTACTTGCTCCATAGCCGAGTGCCTCCATGGAGCTAGGAGTCACAGGCGGTAGCCTTTTCCATTGAATCTGCCCTGCTATAGAATTGTATGTGTACCGTATGGTGCATAGAACCTTGACAGTAGAAACTCTCCTGCAGCTTTGTCCTGCTTTATGTAAATCTTGTGTTTTGTCAGTTTGCTATGCGATCGAGCCCGGTGAAACGTAATGTGCATAGGCCTCGCTTATCTCTATCGCCCCTGTGTATTTTGGCTAGGGGATTGTGACGCTCTTCAGCATTGCCCCGTAGCATGCAAAACTTATGCCATCTCACTCCATATCCGAGCGCTGCCTGCCACGTGGTGGGGGTTCAGGGGCGGCGGCCATTTTTCCAGTGTGCTATGCGATCGAGTCCGGTGTACCATAAGGTGCATAGACCTCGCTTATTCCTATCGCCCCTGTGTATTTTAGCTAGGGGATTGTGACGCTCCTTCAGCATTGCCCCATAGCCTGCAAAATCTGGACTGTTACTTGCTGCGTAGGGCATCCGTGGAGCAAGGAGTCATAGGTGGTAGCCATTTCTATTGAGTCTGCCCTGCTACAGAATTGTATGTGTACTGTACGGTGCATAGAACCTTAACAGTAGAACCGCTCCTGCAGCTTTGTCCTGGTTTATGTGAATAAAAATAATAATAAAGTGTCTGGAAAAAACTAACATGCATTCGTACTTTAGGAATCGAACCCGGGACTCTGAGTATAGGAAGCGGAACACTTCACCACTTCGCCGCAGACAGATGAATAAATCCATTGGTTTTGATTATTCTGTAATGGCTATGGGATTAGGACGCTAACATACTGTACAAAATTCCTAATCTCAAGAGGCAATAGTGAACTTCTAACACGTCCATTTGCGACAGTGTACACTACTGGTTTTATGTTGTTTTGTCTGCGGGACTTGGACGCTCACATATTCATAAAGTACTGTAGATTGATCATATACTGTATGTTGTACTATTTGCATCTGTACCGTATATACTGTATTAAATAATGCAGCGTAATGAGTATTTACTGTATTAAATAATGCAGCGTAATGAGTATTTACTGTTTGCAGCGTAATGAGATGCCTTAGTAAAGTAATCCTTATTATATATTTCAGTATTGTATTTTACGGGAGACCACACGCATGCGCAGTGGTGATTGTAAAAAGCGACATCGGGTGGATGATCGCAGGTATTACACGTAAAGGTAACGCCAAACACTCTGTCTGCCTCCGTGCGATTAGGTACGCCTCTCTGTGACTAGGCGCGCCTCCCTACGCCCTGGTACGCCGTGTATGCTCGATCGGGACAAACGCCTCAGCCAGTCAAGATAAAGGTGGCTACATCTGTAGCTTAATGGAGACCACAGACACTCCACACACACACAGCGGAGGACAGACAGAGTTTCACCTCCAAGAATGGCAAGAGAGACACAGAGATTGGAGCCAACCCACACACAGCGCTTTAAGGTATAGGGAGACCCCCAACCAGCGCTGATTGTGCACCTTAATAGGTTACACAGTCTTTATACATCCTCCCCCCCTTCTACAACCCCCTGGTACCGTAAGAGATAGTTGGAGTTGAATTGGAGGGACAGCTGTCACTGACAGCGCTTCTGCAGGCAGGAAAATTATGCTGAACGCTGCTGGGTCCGCTCTGAGGAGAAGCTCCGTCCCCTTCATGGCGCTGTCTTCCCGCTCTTCTGGAGATTATACTGGCCTGAGGAATTATGCTGGCAGCGATCCCGGGACCCTGGCAGGCTTGAAGGTCAGTGTAAGGTGTAGGCGCTGGCTCAGGGCGCCCATCAGAGCACCGCACTATGTACCGCTGAGCCCTGGAGCGCAGTTAGTACTGAGCTCCATACCCTGTTGCCGCCATCTTCACACCGGCCCCCCGCTTGCTAGGGGGGGCGGAGACTAACTCGCCACAGATCTTCTGGCTCTGTAAGGGGGTGGCGGCATGCTGCTGGGGTGAGCGACCCCCTATGGCAGGGAACGTTCGATCCCCTCAGAAGCTCAGTGTCCTGTCAGCAGAGACCGTGGCTCAGACTCCGCATGGCAGACACTACTCCCCCCCAAGTCCCACAAAGCAGGGAGGCTGTTGCCAGCAGCCTCCCTGTAAAATAATAAACTTAAAAAAAAAACAAAAAACATTTACCAGAGAAGCTCTGTAGAGCTCCCCTAGCTGTGACCGACTCCTCCAGGCACATTTTCTAAACTGAGTCTGGTAGGAGGGGCATAGAGGGGGGGAGCCAGCCCACACTCTCAAACTCTTAAAATGCCAATGGCTCCTAGTGGACCCGTCTATAACCCCATGATACTTATGTGGACCCCAGCATCCTCTAGGTCATAAAAGAAACAGAGGTTTACATTTTCATGTAAACCATGTGCAGTACGGGTCCAGCGCATGTGCAGCGTAACGAACATCCGTACTTTGCGCTATATGCTGCACCTCTATCCATATCTGAATCAGTCCCAATGTGTCAAATTACCATCTGATGTTGTAGGATGGTAAAATGGAGCTGCAGTTTGAGTTTTGCAGATGCGACTGTTTCCAAAAGAAAAAGAAAAAAGCGCTAATTGTGATTGAACTTGTGTCTGACTCTGAATAAGGCCCATAATTATCACCAGTAATGCTAGTGTCTGAATACTACAACATACAGTACAGTGTGGCAACATAATCAATTTTTACAGTTTTTTTCAAAGCTACACAATGTTATTCTAAGCACATAAAATATGACAGTACTGGCAACAGCAATGTTGCAGTGTTTGACCTTCAACATTTATCACACTTTGCAACTGTGAATCTGTGCGCTTAAAGTAGATTCAGGAATTAATGTGTCAGGTTTGCCAAGTGTAGCAAATAAGAGACTGTATATGTATACAGCAATTAAATATACTGTATGCAGTCATACTTGCCTTCTGTTTTGTAAGGACAGGGACACTTCGGGCAGCAGAGACGTCTTAACAACAATTATGCCCTGGGCATTGCAGTTTACTGGGGCCCGTAACCACCCTTTCACAGGAGTAAATGAAAAGGGGGGGGGGGTTATAACAGCCCTCCTGTAGTTCCACACTGTCTGTCCACATGCAAAGAATGGCTGTCAGCACTCTTATTGGTGTTCAGCTTCAGCCATCAATCATTCAGCATGCTGGCAGCCACTCACTGTCTGGCTGCAGGCTGGGAGGTGGGTAGAG